>NC_071088.1:137056129-137143629 GCF_027358695.1 Spea bombifrons | reverse complement strand
GAAGTCAGCAACCAGCACGCCCCGTCTGGTTGAACCTAGAGAAGTACGTGTCCATCAAGAAGCAACAAGTGCCTCAGAGTGAACTTTGTCAGTGCCAATTTTCCCCAAACAGCCTCTCTGTGCCATCTTACCCCCTGAAACAGCTCTTATCGTAGGTATTGGTCTAAATACATGTAGTTTGTAGACACAGACCGGCAGGGGAGGCATATATGAAAGGGTTAAATTCAGGCAGAAAATACATATCCCCGCAAATACGCCAACCTTTGGCCATCTCTGGCCCACCCAGTTTTTGAGAATCGCATCACCCATCAGTAATCTGGCTGGGGATGATGAGAGTCAAAGTCAACAAAAATATAATCAGCCCATTTCTTTGCTAAAAATAATTATAAAAAAACCCCCCAAAAAAAACATTTTACTAAATTAATGTTTGTGTGATTTCATTTTTTTCAGTCTTTTTATTGGGGGTTTCAGGAAGTGTGTGCGTCGTATTTGGGATCAGGCTTTTTTTGTTTTAGCAGCATGGCAAACACCTGATCTCACAACCCGTCCCACAAGGTCTGTTACCATGGTAACAGGCAGCCAAAAAAAGCCTGACCAGGTTCCATTCATATTTATAGAGACCGCTGATCCGTCTGTTTTTTAACGGACCCCCGTCCGCAGTATATTGTCACAGTCTAGGCAAGGCTGTAGTGATTGCCGAGAGAGGACCCCTCGGTGCCACTATACATATTGTTAGCTCTTAGCCCTTGTGGGCCATGTACGTGCCACATATATAGCTGGCACTTAAAGTGTTAAACGCTCACTAAAACTCCAGCTGTTCAGAGAAGCTTACAATCTATCCTCCTAATACCCTCCACCTGCATCTCCGTCCGCTGACTTCTCCATAATATAACTTTTTCAGGCAGCTGCATATCAGCCGTTTGTATGATTCTCGCTCTGTTATCTGACCCCCAATCTATTAAACCCCCCCGACTCCTTATCATACTGCCTGTGGGGAACAATAGAATGGCTCAGTCTTAATCACCCAGCCAGACTCTCTGACTAATGAAAGTCTATGGAGGGACAGACTTCATTACCATTGCCATAAAGCATCAGCAAAGTATGGTGTTTGAGCCGGGAAAGTCACCCAAAATATCATTCTATTCTATTGATATTCTGGGCTGTAAAGATCCAAATTTAGGGAAAAAAAAACATTATATAGTTTTATTTTGTTATTATTACGTCAGGGAGAGATGGTGAAAACGTAACACTTTAGGAGTCCTGACTCCTGAGTATCACATAAATAAGTGCTTAGTTACTGCCACACAATTCCCAACTCTCCATGTCTCAGACAGACAGTCCCTCTGTGGTTACTCTGCCTCCACCATTCTTCTCACCTCCTCACATCAGCGCCTTACCCACTCAGCTGTCAATCAGCACCTCACTTCCGGAACCAGAGTCCCCCCTTCCTGAGAACGAGTGGGCGGAGCTAGCCGCACCTCGCCGCCCGTGACGCCAAATTCAGTATGTTGAGTTCTAAATAAGCGAGACACAAATCTTTAGTTTAAACCGCAGGACAGGAGCAGAGTCTGTGGACAGCCCGCCCCACCATAGAGTCCGCGTAGGAGGCGAGTGGCGGCCTAGCAACCAAGTGTGGTTAAGCGCTGTGACGTCAGGTACTATTTTATGTGCTGCACAGTTTGTATGTAATAATCTCCACATAGCAGAAGGAATGATGTCAGCAGAATAACTCTGCAACCGGTCACTAATACCCTGGAACACTCTAAAACTATCTTTAACGTCATCCTTTTAGAGAGATTGTTCCAGACGCTCCAACATGCAGATGTGGCTGTGATGGTAGTTTCTATATATCATATCACTCAAGTGCCCCTGTTCACGTTTGCCAGTCCCCATTTTCTAGGACCTCGGAATGTTTGCTGGGTATGAGGGTATAACGGGGGTTCTAAAGCCCTAAAAGCCCCCATGCTTATTACTCATGTATAGCGCAGGTTACAATCACCTCTGCGCTTTAACGAATATAATAAACATGAACTCTGAGGCTGCTGCTCTTCACATTATTCCACATATATAGATTTTATTAAAACGCTGATTTCAATGGGAGAATTTTCCTGCCGCTGATGAAAACGGGACGGAACTGCATAAAAGGAAGAACATCTAGAAGAAAAGAACTTACTACGAATATCTCCTGAGGAAGCCTTGGTGGCGAAACGCGTTGAGGATCTTAATATGGACTTTTATTGTTTCATATACGTATTTTTATTGGATATATTTTATTTATTTATTTATTGACGTTGGGCCAGTCCCGGAATAAATATATTTTAAATACATTATTTATTCTCTGGCACTTTATTGGAACCTACGGAGAAAAGAAGAACACAGCCAAGAAACCACTGGGAGATGATCAGGCCTGTTTGCGCATGGTTGGGTGTGCAATGTGAGTGCAATTGTTATATTACCTATTTCACATCAGATTGATACACTGCGCCATTGGGTTTCTGCTTCTCTTTTCTAGTCTCTTTGAGAAAAGGCTTGAAAATCACATTATTTTTCTGAGTGCAACCATTGACCTTAACACTGAATTATAGGTTGAAATTGTCTGCACTATTATGGTCTTTCTTCCTTCCTTTTGTCTTACATGAGCGCCCCCAAGTGGATTTCCTTTGGTACTGCGCAGCATTTGGAGAGTTGTTGTTGTTGGGTGGCAGCAGTGAGAACAGAAGGAGGGAGTATACGCATATATATATATTTATTTCCATCTGGAATTATTTTTGGTTGTAACTGGGATTTTCTCACACACTATATATACCTAAAACGTATATACCGGTATATATTTTTCTTCAATTATGTTACAGCCAGAAATGTCCTTATTTCCCCTGGAAAAAACTGCTCAGTGACCCCAAACTTTTGAATGGTATTTCAGATCCAATTACAATAAAATGTAAATTAAAAACATAACCCTCTTTTAAAATGTTTTCTGTGTACAAAGATCAATAGGCCGCTATTACGCGATATCAGGTGAATGAAATTAGATTTGGGGCCACATTAAGTGGATTACTTAGAATTCACTTTTATTTGGGCCATTCTTATCTCCATAAATCACACTATACTATCTCTCTTGTGAGGTCATAGTTCTGTAGAATTATCTGTGGACAATGGCAGCTGTAGTTATACAACACGAAGGAAACGAGAACAGAAAATGTAGGTGTTTCTCGAATTTATTATGATGTTATGATGTTATTTGGAAAGAAGGAAAAAAAAACCCTAGTTTGTGTCTTTTTCCAATTTTGCCACAAACTAGGGAAAAAATTCCTTCTTGAATATTATGTTTCCAGCTTTTGGCCGGGGCTTAGTCCATCCTTCAGACCATCCAGTCTGGAGTCACAAAGGAGAAGCCAGAAAGACTCTGGCTGCTCGATGACGAGGAAGAGGACGATGAAGATGAAGATGAAGAGGACGAGTCCTTTGTGCTCAACAAGACTGATGGAATCTCCTGAAGTGTCTGCAAGCGGAGATCTGATGCTGGTGTCGGCCGGTACGGGGGGGTTGAACGGCGGCTCTCTATATCCTCCCAATTAATGTCCTGAAAGAACGGATGCCGCCTGATGCCCCCCGTGATCCAGAGGCGATGCTGAGGATCTTTCATCAGAAGATGCTTTAGGATGTCCGCAGCGTCTTCGGAGATGTCTTTGACGTACCGAGGGCTTCCATTTACAATGTTACTCATCGCTACCTTCTTGCAGTTACCGTGATAGAACGGTAACCTTCCGTTCAGCATGCGGAATAGAATCACCCCGAAGGACCACCAGTCCACGGCAACACCGTATGCTTGCTTTAGATGTATTTCGGGGGCCATGTACATGAATGTTCCGTGGTGTCCTGTTGTCTCTGCAGCTCCAAAAATGTCTTCTGCGACAAGACCGAAATCACAGATCTTGGCGTGGCCCTCTACGTCAAGCAAGATGTTGGCCGGCTTCAGGTCCCGATGTATAACTCCGCGAGCGTGGAGGAACTGGATGCCGCAGATTAATTCAGCCGAATAAAATGCAGCTGCGCTCTCGGGGAGGCGGCCGACCCTCTTCATATACGACCGGAGGCTCCCACCCGCCATATACTCCATCACGAATAACACGCAGGTCTCTGTTTTGAAGCCTGCATATCCGTGGCACAGGAACGGGCTGTCCCGAGCCATCTCCAGGATTCTCCTCTCCTTCAGTAGGGACTGGGGCTTAGCGGCTTTCTTGCGGATGATTTTGACCGCTACCATAGAGTCTCTTCTAGGTACAGAAGCCAACATGACTTTTCCGAATGACCCTTCACCCAGCACTGAATGGAAGAGGAAGCCGGAGAGCGTCATGGGGAGGAGGCTCCGATATCTTTTCGCAGCAACACCACTTTCTATCTCACTCCTGCGTCTTTTAATTGGAACCTTTCCCCTTCTGCGCTCCTCCAGATGTTCCTCCAGATGTTCCTCCGCTCCTTCTTTCTCCTGCTGCCCCAGAGTCTGGATGTTTTTCTTGTTGGATCTACACCGTTCGGAGAAACCTGTGCTGGTTCTTGGGCATCTTGTTGCCTGCTTTGCCCTCAGACACAGGCTGCTCTCCTCTCTCTCATTAGCAGTACGCTTGGTCCTCTTCCTCGCTCTGCCTCTTTCTTCCTCTGTACTGCTGCCCTCTCTCTTCCTTTTCAGGACCCGGTTTCCACCGGCCAGGTCCTCAGTCTTTTTAGCGGTTTTGGTGAAAGCTGTTTTCACTCTTTTGAAAAACTTCCTGACTTTTCTGGGGCAGCAACTCCTTCCAACCCACCTCAGTCCATGGAGTAGACAGCAGTCCCCCATAGCTCTCCTTTTAAAAGGTTCTCCTTTAAATCTCCTCAATCTCTGATGCCGTTGGTAACAACACTTCAAGTCCGCTATGAATAGCTGCTTACAAGTGCGAGCGCCCAACTACACTGAGCAAGCAGAGGAGCGCGCTCCGGCTTTACAGCGTTGTGATGTCACAGACTCTATGATGTCACAATTCACTCACCCGCATAGTGAGGGTTCCGTGCGTCTGCTTTATGGATGTAAATATTCTGGTGGATTTCTTCTAATTTATTGATGGGGGTTTTTGTATCCATCGTATAAAATGACCGGGGTGTTAATGTTTGGTGAATTTAAATGCTGCATGTAAATGTTTCCTGCATGAAAAACCCATAAATCCTCTTACTTTCTATTATTTTACCGATTTGCCTCTTTTCTTGCCGTCCCAATTTTCAGCCCTAACTTCTTTTAATCTCCTGTTCGTCGTGGTGTTAAAAATCCTTCACTGTTATTACAGTAAAAGTTTGTTTTTGGGGTTTCTTTATATGCCGGGGCAGCTGCAGATTCGCCGTTTGTCTGAGTTCTGTCTCTGTTATTTCAGACAATGTACTTTAGAAGCCCCCGGACTCCGTATCATACGGCCTGCGGGGAGCCAGACGATGTCTTACAGGGACTTTCAGTAAATGAGGAATTGGACTTTTAGATATTAAGGCTTTAGTTCCACTGCCGTAAATAATCAGCCCATAGAAGCACATGAGATAAAAGCCACTTTCCTTTAATGCTAAGCAGCCTTATTGTATATCCGGCCCGTGACGTATTCTGCCCGCGTTTTACTCTTTATATTTTGGTGGTAATAAATACTATTTAATAACATGAAAATGGCTGAATATTAAACTTGGAAATAATTGAGTCTTTGGCAGGTACAGGAACACACAAAAAGAGGAATATTGGTTAAACATGATTGAGTCTTTATGGGGTAAAACACCCTTTTGTCATAAATTTAACTGCAAAACTGTACAAAGTGGTGCAGGACTGAAGAAAGCTGCGTTTTATGTCTTATTGCCCCAGTAAATATCCTTTAATTGCAGTCCAGGTGTAATAGAGGCCGTTGGCAGGGCGAGGTGTAGAAATGGTGTAAATGGGCTGGTTGGGCAGATAAGTGATGTGGGTAGTTGTGGCAGGGAGGGGACGCCAAACTCGGCATTTACCATTTTTACAACCTTATTGACTATGATGGCGCTAAATCATTAACATAATTATAATGCCACGCGGGAAATTAAAAAGGTCAGAGAATGCCGTCTCACCCCACGCTTATTTTTATTAGGGGTAAACAGCAATAAATTCAACAATTACATAAAAGTATAAAGAGAGACAAATCGAGAAACAACTCATTTTTATTTTCTTTTAATAAAAGTATTGAAACTTTGAACGTTAGTAAACTCCAATAATATTTATTTTCCCAGTTTGCCTCCGGCAGTCGGTTTTGAAAGCGAAGAGAATCCCGCAGAGATGGCCGATTCTCCGCGGCCGGAGCGCAGGGAAGTCCGGCTCAGAGACCAGAACATGTTCCGTCTCCCGGCTGAGGAGGTATCATAGAGACGGCGCGGCCAAAAGGAATTCCCAGTCTGCAGGAGACGGCAACCGGAACGTTACTTACAGAAGTAACCAGATGTAGGAAGTCATTTTGTTACATTGTTATATTGCGTGATAAGTGTTACTATAAGTGTTATTTTGTATCTTTTGGGGGAGGGGCGGTTGGAGTCCAGTACGTCTCCTGCCCTCCAAGTTGATTTTGTGTAAATCGGCACCAAGCCCGGCTGAATGCCCCCCTTACATTTTCGGGTAATTCTTGTGTCTGGAAGGACTTCAGCGTCCGGACATCTTATGCCGTGACAGAATATCGATCGCCGCTCACAAGGTGAAGCTACGGCAGGAGAAGCCGACAGGCGGCGGTACGGGGGGGTTTGGAGCAATGGAGATGGAAACGTAGTATTTGGCAGCAGATAAGAACCAATCGGGCGTCTGCTCTGCCTGTTTTCCTGATTAGTTCCCGGTCATAGTCATATCCAATGCATGTTTCCATCCCCTTACTGTATTACCCTCTACCACTTCTGCTGGAAATTCATTCCACTGATCTACCACCTCTACCTTCTCAGTAAGGTACAGGAAGAAGCCTCCCAGTTCCAGCTCCACAGGTGATGTCCACATCTCTGGAAGACCCCAGCACCGCAGGTCCGCCTGACTGCGAGGGACCCTCTTATCTACAGGGCAATTCTTTCATTATTACGGACCAAAGACGCCGACTCAGCCATTCCCGATTTGGTTGCAGCTGAGTGGGGGCCACTCTAGAGGGGGTCTTGGCTGATGCTGCGGGACCCTTCTACACACTTTTATTGGGCGTATCGATGCCCTTAATATTGTAAGGGGCTTCCTTGGTATTTTTGCTCTACCATTAACTTATATTACATTCTACACAATATTTATTTACTATTTTTTATGATTATACCTGGATCTTTTATTTGAATACCAACTGGAGGATCCATTTAAGGTTATATAATATTTTATATATTATTTTCACTTATTATAAGCGGCACAGGCGTCTATTTCTTTTTATAACTAAAGAAGACACTGACATCGCCGACCATTCCTAGCAGGTCTGGTGTTATCCCTCCCCGGAGTTCACTTCCACCAGGCAGCGTATATATATATATTTGTATGCATATATAATACGTGTGTTTGTAAGAGTAGTATAAGTGTGTGTATATACTGTATTTGCTCGATTATAAGATGAGGTTTTTTCATAGCAAATGGTCTGACTATGAGACTAAGATCCAGATCCCCCGCAGCGCTGCAGGGGACCTGGATCCTCCTGTCTGGTAACCTCCGCTGCTTCTTACTCCCCAGTGTGTAGTTGGGGCAACAGGTAGACATGTACGCGATTCGCGTAGGCAACTTCCGCTGCAGCCGGTAGGAGGTGCGTTTAGCAGCGGACAGGGCCGGCACTACCATGGAGCAGAGTGAGGCAATTGCCCTAGGCAGCACTTTTGAAGAGGCCGCCCCAACAAGCGCATATAGGGGTATAAGGCATTTCTGGAGGCAGAGTGGCACATAGAGGGTCAAAAGGCATATCATGGGGCACAGTGGCATTTAGAGGGTTAAAAGGCATATCATGGGGCACAGTGGCATATAGGGGGTATAAGGCATTTCTGGGGCAGAGTGGCAAGCCTGGGGGCAGATTTGCATAACTGGGGGGCAGGTTGGAAAATAAAAGGAAATGAAAACAAAAGAAAAATATTTTTCTCAATCATAGCTTTTATTAAAAAAATAGTTTACATGAATTAACATTTACTGGTAAAACTTTTCTCGTATAGGGACGTCTTATATTCAGGCTTTTTCTTTTTAATTAATATTCAGATTTTTTTTTTTTTGGGGGGGGGGCGTCATTTTATAATCCAGCAAATAAGGTATCTATGTTTATGGGCAGGTGTGTGTAAAGGCAGTGCAATGTGTATATGGGTGTTAATGGCAGGTGTGTGTAAGAAGTGTAGGTATTTGTAAGCTGGCGTGTATGTGCATATGTGTGTAAAGGCAAGGGGGGGCAAGGGTGTGTTCGGGCAGTGTGTGTAAAGGCAGTGTGTATGGGCAGGTGTGTGTAAAGGCAGGGTGTATGGGCAGGTGTGTGTAAAGGCAGTGTGTGTAAAGGCAGTGTGTATGGGCAGGTGTGTGTAAAGGCAGTGTGTAAAGGCAGTGTGTATGGGCAGGTGTGTGTAAAGGCAGTGTGTATGGGCAGGTGTGTGTAAAGGCAGTGTGTATGGGCAGGTGTGTGTAAAGGCAGTGTGTGTAAAGGCGGTGTGTGTAAAGGCAGGTGTGTGTAAAGGCAGTGTGTATGGTCAGGTGTGTGTAAAGGCAGTGTGTGTAAAGGCAGTGTATATGGGCAGGTGTGTGTAAAGGCAGTGTGTATGGGCAGGTGTGTGTAAAGGCAGGTGTGTATGGGCAGGTGTGTGTAAAGGCAGGGTGTGTAAAGGCAGTGTGTATGGGCAGGTGTGTGTAAAGGCAGGTGTGTATGGGCAGGTGTGTGTAAAGGCAGGTGTGTGTAAAGGCAGGTGTGTATGGGCAGGTGTGTGTAAAGGCAGGTGTGTATGGGCAGGTGTGTGTAAAGGCAGGTGTGTATGGGCAGGTGTGTGTAAAGGCAGGTGTGTGTAAAGGCAGGTGTGTATGGGCAGGTGTGTGTAAAGGCAGTGTGTGTAAAGGCAGGGTGTAGCGGTCCTGGGAGGCTAACATTAGCCCTTTTCAATAAAAAAAAAAAAATTCAAAAAACATTTTGCTGTTGACTCCTCTTCCAATGATACTCATCCAGCATTATGGTCGACCACCTGGCTGGCTGAGAATCATGGGAATTTTAGTTCACAGATAGCATCTGCAGCTTTACTGTTGACTGGACTTCCCATGACGCTCAGCCAGCATCATTGAAGTAGTATGTCTGGCTGAGCCTTGTGGGCATTCAATTCAGTGTGTTGGTTATTTTTAATACGCATGACTGTGCAGATGCGGGCGTGACGTTGTAAAGCACAATCGCTCGTATGGGTGAGTTCCGCAGGGGCGATCTAAAAAAGTGTTGGGAGGTTTGTAAACGAGGTGACCCTGACTTTTGAAAGCCTTTAATAGCCCATCCTGGAGACGAGCAGCGACCAAATGTCTTATTCAAACGACTCTAACACCAGTCGTCATGGAAACCTTGACTTAACGATGCGCTCAATTGAGTCACCTGTATTCAAGCAGGAATATCAGCTCTAACATACTGAGAGCAAAAGCACCAATTGGGAGTCTTATATACGATCGCAGTGGGGGGAGAATAGGAAGGAGTCGGCTCCAGGCTGCGTGCCCCCGAGAATCTGCCCCTTCACCCCGAGACTGGAGCAAAAACTCTGAGAGCCCCTAAAACTCTTCATTATTGGAAACCGATTTATTTATTTTTTGGGGGGGTTTTGGAGCAGTTCTGTGGAAATAAAGTAAAATAAATAAAATTTCGTAAAATTTATTTAAAACAGTCCGTGTTTTTTTTTTTAAAATATGTTAACAGCGACCGTCACAAACAAGCAAAAAAAACTAATAAAATAAAAAACCAAACCCATTTCACGAGGAACCTACTTACGACCCCGACCTGCTTGACCACAGGTGGTGGGCGGGAAACCCATCGATTCCAAGCAACCTGATTTTAAGCTAATATATTGTCAATTTTTTATTATTTTTTTTTATTAAACTGCAGATTGGCTGAAAACTATTAATAAAATATAATCTTATAAATAGAACACGAGCAGCTTTGATGCCGCGGGGGGGGGGGGACTGGCGGTTTCCGCTGCGGCTTTTACGCGGTGTGAGTTCTCTGGTGGGTGATGAGTCCGGATTTCTGGGCAAAGGATTTGCCGCACTCCGCGCACACGAATCGCTTCTCCTGCGTGTGAACCTTCTGGTGCGCCACCAGCACGGACCGCACCGAAAAGCACTTCCCGCATTCGGCGCACGCGAACGGCCTGTCGCCCCTGTGGGTGCTCTGGTGGGCGATGAGGTGGGGCATCTGCGTGAAGCACCGGCCGCACTCGGAACAGGCGAACGGCTTCTCCCCGGTGTGGATCCGCCGGTGTATCAGCAGGCCGCTGTTATCGGAAAACCATTTGCCGCAGTCCGGGCACGAGATGGTGCCGGTGTGGAGCCTCTGATGCTTCACCAGCGTTGATTTGTGGGTGAAGCATTTGCCGCAGTGCGGGCACTCGAACGGCTTCTCCCCCGTGTGCCCGCGGCGGTGCTTGACGAGGCACGAGTTGTCGCGGAAGCATTTGCCGCAGTCCGGACAGATGTACTGCTTCCGGCCCCGGCGTAACTTCACCAGCGGAACACATCTGGGTGTATAAACCGAGTCGCCGGCGGGTTCTTCTCGGCGACCCGGCTCATGCGCCACCGGATGGAAGTGTTCCCGCGACGCTCTGCGGGAGCCGCTAAGGGTTAACTCGTCACACGCCAGCAGATCCGCATCCCCACCCGGGGCCGCGACGCGCTGCGCAGTTATACGCGGGCTCCAAACGCTGCCGTCTCGTTCACTCGTGGCGGCGCCGGGGTTCTCTTCTGTGCGCTCTGGGGGCCGGAATGAGATGCAGTGACCCCCGGAGTGCGGATCCCAGCAGACAGAGTCACCTGTTACAAGAGAAAGCACAACGTCGACCATAATTCATTCAAATACAGATTTTAGTAGATTTATTTTATTATTCTTATTATTATTACTACTATTATTATTATTGTTTTTACTATTCTTGTTATTATTACTAGTATTCTTCTTATTATTACTAGCACTATTCTTAGTTTTACTATTATTATTATTACTATTATTAGTATTCTTCTTATTATTATTACTATTATTCTTATTATTAAGCCTGGTTTGAAGAATGAGATGCAGAAGAAAAAGAAAGCGAAGGGGTCAGAGATCTCGGGTTTCTCGCTCACCTGTGTCGAAGTCTGTCGGAATTCCTTCCTCCTTACACTGCAGGCGAACGACGATTCCTTCTCCCCGCGCCATCTACGGAACAAGAGCAGCTCGTCAGGTACACCGCATACATTACACAGTGGAACCGCAGCTCAAGCAATACATGTGTGTATGTTTATATATATATACACTCTATAAATACATACATACACACTAATATATATACACACACACACACACATATATATATATATATATATATATATATATATATATATATATATATATATATATATATATATATACACACACACATATATATACACACACACACACACACAGGGGGCTGCCGCTTTAAGGCCAGTGGCCGCCTTATGGCGTCAGCGCGGCGGATCGGGGGCGTTTGGAGCGATGTTGGGGCGGAATTTGCCCCGCGCGGACCGGTCACATGGAATGAGTCATTTTTCCGGTTACGGGCGACGAGATCTTTATGATTTACTTTTATGATCGATAAAAATCAATAAAATCCCCTTCATATGTTTTAGAATAAATCTGTTCGTTTTTATAATGAATCTTTTTTTTGGGTCAGTTTAATGGTTTTCGGGCGATTTCACTCAGGGAACCTGATATCTGGGGCACTTCCACCTTTCCTACCCCCCAAAAAAATGCTGCCTCTGCCAGTCGGCCAACTCAGGCGAGGCTGCAGTTTCATTCTTTTCATTCATTTCCCTTTACATTGCATTCACCCACACAACATGTCTGAGCGAGACGTAATACTCGGCACCTGATAGCCGCGCGCCGTCCTGTTGCCTCCCGGGCAGTCCTGTGAATAACAGAGGTGGCGGTGATCTTCCGATATACTTTTGAAGCTCAATCCATCTATAAAAAAAGAAATAAAACAATCATTTACACGTAATTCACACACTTACATACATACATACATACATACATGCAATGCATGTGCGTCACTGACCGGCAGGGCTGGGCTCCCGTAATGTCATCCGAATGTCCCGGTGATCACTCACACTCAGCTCGGGGCCCCCGTCACTCATACTCTCGCTGCCTGCTGGGGGTCTCACCGCATTGATATCTGCCCGTGGAGAAGCAACATTAAAAAGGAACAGCAACCCGGCCATGAAGCTGCAGCCCTGTTCCTGCAGCTGCCCTCCTGCTCCCATTATTTGTAGCCACTGATTGGCTGTTTGAAGTAGCCAATCTGCGGCAGGAAAACACGACCATTCCAATCAGGATGCCCTGTGAGTGTGCACGGGGGGGGGTCTCATTAGAGGGTCTGGCTCTGGTGTTTAGAACTCACCCGTGCCGATCGCCATCGGAATCTCCTCCTCTTTACACTGCGGGCCAAACATCTCCATCTGTGATCCAAGACAGGGGAGGAATAATAAGCGCCGTCATGTGAGAAGTCAAGTAGATCCGTGTACAAGAAGTACGAAGACCCTGCCGTGTGCAGCCGCAGCCTAAGTAGTAGTCCGGCGTGGGCGGATTTAACCTTTTGAGTGCCAAAAACACAGCCCCCCCCTAAAAAAATAATCTATACCCCGCACAATTTCAGCATAAATACCAAAACAAATCGTAAAAGTCAGTAAAACTATAAACGGGTTAAACGCCCCCCCTCCCCGGAAGGAGAGGCGGCTGAGGAAGGGGTTAAATCCCGTCGGGGTGCGAGGGGAGCCCTTTGGTACCTGGCATTCCTGAGAAATCTCGTCATCCTCCGTCATACGGGGGTCCGCGGAGACGTCTGAAATGGTTCCGTGTCCTGATCCGTCTGCGAAATAACCACAATGCCCCCTGACACGTGAAGCACACGCCGGTCCCACGCATGTTTAAATCCCCTCACTGTATTGGCCTCTACCACCTCTGCTGGGAGGCTGCTCCATTTACCCCCCCCCCATGAGCTATGGGCTGGTGAAGATCGGAGTTGGATCAGGTACCTGTTGGCCTCAGAGGGGATTGTTGGCTGAAGAGCTAACATTTCAAATAAAGAAACCTCTTACCCAGCGAGTCCGGGGCGCGGAGTTTCTTTGTTTTTATTCCGTCGTGATCCTTCTGCTCGTCTTTCTCTAAGGTCAAGCGGACCTCGATGTCGTCGCACCTTGCCGGGATCTGGAAGACATAATTCCGGCGTCAGCCGGGAGGCCGCTCCCCGCTTCTACCTCCCCTGCTCCGTGACATTATATGTCTGCGCGGCCCACCTCTCCGGCCAGCAGGTGAAGGAGCCGGTTAGCCGGTTCCAGAATCTTGCAGTCCTCGTTCCCGTCGTCTCTTAGCGGGGCCGGAGGAGGATCGGGAAATCTCTGCGGCACGGAGGGACTCGTGTGACCTGCGGCGGGATCTTCCTGCTTCTTCACCACGACATACTCCTACGGGGGAGAAACACGGAACGCGTCACGCGTGTCACTCCTTACCACAAAGAAGGCAAACATACAAGCTATTTTGGGGTCAATGACAAGCTGGGGGTTAGGATGGCACTCACAAGCTGTTTAGGGCAAAGGTGGAACATATTGCTTGGTAAAGTTGGGGAGCTCTGGGGCAATTTTTGCACAAGGACTCTGTGGTAGATAAGTGGAACAGCCTCCCAGCAGAAGTGGTATTGGGTAATACAGTGAGGGTATTAAACATGCATGGGATAGACATACGGCTCCTGAATCTAAGACGAGACCAACGACTGATTAAGGTTTCAGTCTTTACAGCAGGAGAAACGGGCGACTAGCCGGGGGCCGGATGGGGCCGACCTGCCGGCGGGTTCTATAGAGTAATAATAATGTTGGGAGGTTCTCTCGGGACTGGACGCAGCGCGTCGGGCTCACCTCTCCCGTCAGGATGTAGATGATCTCCAGGGTGAGATTGAGAATTCTGTCGGTCATCTGATTCTTGATCATAGTCGGCGAGAGACGCGGAACCCAAACGGTCGGCGACGGAACCCCGAGAATCGGACCTGGACCCGGAGAAACATTTTAATCCCGTTTCTGGCCTTTTCAAGAAAAACTTTGGATTTAAAACCCACCAGAATCCGACGACCCCCGGCGATGGAAAGAGCGCTACGGCAAGGAGATGGTTAATTCTTAAAGAGCAAAAGACTGACCCAAAAAAAAAATCCCAAAGATTCCGCGGCACTAAATAATCGGCCAATCAAATTCTTCATTCAAAGAAAGGGTTATAGAGAACAACCAATCACCAGCTGCTCTGCCACCTTAATCAGATAACGCCCCCCCCCGTACCCACGGGAAGGGGGGCACGCCGGGCACGGCCGGGGGGTCCCGCGGAGCCAAAACCCCACCTAGTAACAGCTGTTAACCCCTTCAGTCCTCCTTAGCTGAGCAGAAGTTAACCCATTCAGAACCCTTACCGCCCCAGGAGCCCTGAGGCCGGCCGTGCGTTTTATGAACAAAGTTTTGGTGCAAAAATTGCTAATTAATAAATAAATAAATGTAAAAAAAATTATAATAAAATAAATTAAAAAGTAAAATAAAAAATACATTTTAAATAAATAAATAAATAATGCCCCGTGTTTATTTCCGCGGTGGCCGCTTCTGATTGGCTCTCTGGGTATACTGCGCATGCACGCCGGCCCCCAATGTATTCTTCTACACCTGTCTGCAAACCTTAAAGGGGAACCGACATTTTTTTATTATTACTATTTATTATTATTATTTTTTTAAATATAAACCAATAAATAATATCAGTAATCATAATGATGAAAGTCTGTGAAGGAAAGGAATTCATTGGCATAAAGCATCCGCTCAGTGTGCTGTTTTAGTGGTAGATAAGTGGAACAGTCTCCCAGCAGAGGTGGTAGAGGGTAATACAGTGAGGGTATTAAACATGCATGGGATTGGCATACGAATCCTGAATCTAAGACGAGACCAACGACTGATTAAGGTTTCAGTCTTTACAGCAGGAGAAACGGGTGACTAGACGGGGGCCGAATGGGGCCGATCTGCCGGCAGGTTCTGTTTCTATTGTTTCTTTTGCAGAACGTTTCCAATCGTAAAGTAAAATGAAATGCCCCTGGGGGGGGTAATGAGAGGACACCCCATTTAGATATACGGCACGACTGCACTAGATTGCAAGCCTATAAGATCAGCGTCCTGATCTTAATGTTTGTTAAATGATAAATTGTCTTCGTTAAATATTCTCGCTGTCCTTTATAGTAACAGCGCTACGGAATCTGCTGGCGCTATAGACGCACGTATGTAAAGTAACACGTATGGAGAACATAAGCACAAAATTGGCCCCTTTCGCCCCCCGTCTAGTCGCCCGTTTCTCCTGCTGTAAAGACTCAAACCTTAATCAGTTGTTGGTCTCGTCTTAGACTCAGGAGCCGTATGTCTATCCCATGTGTGTTTAATCCCCTCACTGTATTACCCTCTACCACTTCTGCTGGGAGGCTGTTCCATTTATCTACCACCCTCACGCCTGTGTAGTTTATAAACTTCTTTCTTACGTCACACTTTATTTACACGCAGTTCCTGTGTATCAGGGTCGCTTTTTCTTGCATATTTCCCATGACACATACATCTGTACATTTACGACCAGGCAGTAAAGTGACCCCATACCGTTACCCCGTTATAGACCCCGCATACTGCCAGGCAGGGAACCTCCCTGGAACCATCTGTCACGTACCCCCGCTGGGGGGTATTAGGGTAAAATCCCATCTACCCCCTCCCATTTCACCCCCACGTATCTTTGCTTACCCTGACCACGCTTCAGGCCTACCCTTGACCATTAACGTCAGGCGACAGCGCCGTGTGTCACACAGTAACCGGGAATCACAACGCCGGTGTCACCGAGTGCCAAGCAGGGGCATTCACAATACTCGCAGAGTTACAAACACAAGAGAAACGCTGAAATCTGTCAGTGATGGCAAGTGTCTCCACCTCACTCATTGAGACGGCCATTGTTTCGGAGACCACAACTAACGGAAGCCTATACGCCTGGCTCCAACAAAATGGCGCGGCGAGCACAGACGCGGTGGACAAGCTGTATTATGTCTCACTCAGTTTCCATTTAAGGGCCGTGACAAATCGTCATCACATTGCGACGTTCCGAGCATTCCAAGCATATTTTAAGCAGTCGCCTGGCTGAATGCTGTGAAACCCGTGGTAACAGCTCTGGGTCTCCAGCCCCAGCGTAATAACCGTATACATTCACAGATATACGACACATTCTGTAGGGTAGCATACCTGCCGAGTGTCCCTGTTTAGTTTGTCAAAGTCCCACTTTTGTCCCCAAACCCCCGATGCCCCTCTTTTCTAGGAGGTCAGAATGTTTGCTGGGTATGAGGGTATCGCAGGGTTCTAGGGCCCTAAAAGCCCCGATAATGTGTATAGAAACAGCTGGGAACGGCTTTATAAATTAAACGGGGGAAATAAACTCAATTATTCTTCTAAATGCCCCCCTCAGTTACACAAATACCCGGCGCAGTCACTCGGTAAAGCTGTGTCCCCAAAGCGAATGCCTTCTGCATTTAGAGCATGAAGCGTGTGCTGACGTGTTGCGTGTGCTGACGTGTTGCGTGTGCTGACGTGTTGCGTGTGCTGACGTGTTGCGTGTGCTGCAGCTGTCTCCACTGCCTTCGTACATGTCGAAGAAAGTGAGCAACTGCTCGCCCCACCCCCGCTTCCAATGCCTTAATTCGCTCTATGATCTCTCTTGAATAGCACACGATGGTGCATTAAATCTTTACATTATTCTCACGCGAACACAGAATAAACCCTGCGAGTCCCCGAGCCCCGCGATAATCCGATCGTGTTAAAGGGGTGCTCCAGCCGTCCTGTACACTTTACATTTCCCAGGTGCCCCTTCTGCAAATACACGTGGGGGCTTCTGCAGGATCCCCCCATATGCATTTTCCTGCGCATGATGCGCACCGGAGCGGAGTGTGTCTGATCGTGTAGGGAAAGCGATCTTTGGCTAGAATCGTCCACCCATGGAGGAGAGGAGCATTTGCTGCCGCAGGGCTGCAGCTTCCTTATTAAGTGATTTTTTTCCTTCTTATTTTGATAGAATGAGAAGAATTAAAGCGGACCCAGGGGGTCAGGGTTACTCACCTTCTACGGGCCTCAGCATCGCCGCTCTCCTTTGTGCTTCTTCCAAAGATATTGGACAGAACATCTCGAAACCCCCCGTCTGCCCGGGAGAGAGCGCGCCACTGAGGTGTAACTACCTGGTGAGTTGTTGCTCTCCTCAGTCTTGTGGCGTAACTTTACCTCGTTAGCGAGTTTGGCCGTTCCTCGCCCCGTTTCATTCCTCCTCCAGCGGTTTCTGTTAGACACTTCAGCCGCCATCTGCAATTTAATGGCACATAAAAGCTCCCTTTACATTTTCATGAGCCCCCCCCTTGCAAATACATAGGATTCTGCAGAATCCCCCCTATGCATCTGCCCACCCCCCACCCGTAAGAGTACTATGCATTCTTCTTTAGCCGTCCCTTTAAGATCAAAATGCTTCATAAATTATTATAATAATAATAATAAAAAAACATTTTCTGTGCAACGGGAGCAGAGAACAGCCTGTTTTTATTAACGGCTAACAAGCGACCAAAACTATTTACAGCACAAATTTCACGTCAAAGCCGTCTTAAAGACGATGACACAGATCTTCAGAACAAATACTGGATCTATATCAGGGGCGTCCAACCTGCGGCCCTCCAGCTGCTGCAGAGCTACATCTCCCGTCCTGAGCGTCCTCCTCAGCCAGCCCCTTAGCTGAAAGCATTATGGGAGATGTAGTCCTGCAGCAGCTGGAGGGCCGCAGGTTGGACGCCCCCGATCTATATTGTAATACAACCCGAATCCAGTGTGCTACGGAACGGCTGCTCTTCAGTAAAAAAATATCTACACGGACCCTTTTTTTTTTTTTTTTTAATGCTTTTCTCTTTAAAGGAACTAAAAGAAAAAAAAACATCTTAAATCCCTTAAACGTCCGACACCGTAATCCAGGAGAAGGCAATTCGAGATCCAGAGTGCAAATCTCAGACTCTCAGAGCTTTTAGAATATTTTAAGTTTCTTTTTTTAGTGTTTAAGCAACACTTTTTAATTTAAAAACCTATTTTTTGACACAAACCGGGGGGGAAAAAACAATAGAATGCAAAATAGAAAAACCTTAACGTATTCTAGTTAGAACTTCTTAACAATATCTGCTTCCGGGCCGGATCCTTTTCATAAACCTTGGGAGATTTTGATCAATCAAGCGAAGATTCCACCCAAATTCTTATTTTGTAAATATTTTTCCAAGGAATAAAAACTATACTTTTGAGGGGGGGGTGGATTTTGTTTTTAAATTCCTTTTCTTTTTTGTGGCCTTCAGGAATTTCACGTCCCTCGACCAGTGGGATCAAAGCACATAAAATTTGCAAGGAAAAGACTATTTAAAGGGACGTCTGTAGAGTTTCTGTTTAAATTTTAATCAAAGCAAGTTTTTTTTTTTTTTATTATTATTATTTCTAGCGAGCGATGGAAGCCTCACAAGGCGTAGCATGACGTCATCGGCGATCTTCACCCGGCGACAGCGATCCACGGCGTGGAAACATCTGAGAACTCGTCCTCCGACAGGAAGCAGAAAGTAAAAAGGCGAGGCTCAGGTTTTGTCCCGTTCGTGGATCTTCTGGTGCGTTACGAGGTGGGGCATTTGGGTGAAGCATTTTCCGCACTCGCCGCACGGGAACGGCTTCTCCCCCGTGTGCACCCGGTAATGTCTGACCAGGGAGGACTTCACTTTGAAGCCTTTGCCGCACTGCGTGCAGGAGTAAGGCCTCTCGCCGGTGTGGATGCGCCGGTGCGACAGGAGGCTGGACACCTGGTTGAACGTCTTGCCGCACTCCGAGCAGGAAAAGGGCCGCTCGCCGGTGTGAATCCGCTGGTGAATGAGGAGGTTGCGGTTCTTGCCGAAGCATTTGCCGCAGTCCGCGCACATGAAAGGCTTCTCCCCCTTGTGAATTTTCTGGTGGGCCGATAGATAGGCGCTCTGGCTGAAACCCTTGCCGCATTCGGGACACACGAACCGGTTCTTCTCGGGGTCGTTTCGGTCGGCCGCGTTCTTCCTCAGCTCTGGCGGCTTCCCGCACTCCCCCCCGTAAACGTTCTGGTGCGTCACGAGGTGCGTGATCTGGTTGAAGCTGCGGCCGCACTCTGTGCATATGAAGGGCTTCTCTCCCGTGTGGATCCTGTGATGGCGTATGAGGGAGGCCCTCTCCTTGAAACATTTGCCGCAGTCGGAGCACAAGAACGGCTTCTCTCCGGTGTGAACCCTGCGGTGGGAAAGGAGGCTGGAAAGCTGAACGAAGGACTTGCCGCAGTCTTTGCACGCGAACGGCCGCTCCCCCGTGTGGATCCTTTGATGAGCGATGAGGCTGCGGTTGTTGCCGAAACACTTGCCGCAGTCCGAGCACACAAACGGCTTCTCCCCGGTGTGTATCCGTCGGTGGGCCGCCAGGTACGAGCTCTTGAGGAAGGACTTCCCGCAGTCCGGACACACGTGTTGGGTCTCGAGTTGCGCGTCGCTCGATTTCTCGACGCTCTCGGTGACGAGCCCCCCGTGATCGGTGTAAATCACGACGCACTCTGTGACGCCCTCCGTCTTCTCGCCGTCGTCCACGGTGCAGTCGTAATCGTCGAAGTTCTTCTTGATCCTCCTTCGCTTCGGCTTCTTCTCCTGGACGTCCGCGGCGGTGCCGTCCCCGCTCTTGTGTTTCTTGAAGCGGGTGGATAAAATCCCCGCGTGGTCGAAGGTGGCGTCGGCGAGAATGACCTCTCCGTGCGAAGACAGGTCGTGGCTCTGGATGATCACGTATTTCTTCACGCCATCGCCGGGCACGCTGTGCTCGATGACGGTCGCCCCGTTGAGGTCTTCGGCGACAATCTCCTCCGGAAGCGAAATGGCGATTTCGTGCTGTTCGGGCTGCGCTTCGAAGCGGACGGACAAATCTATCGCAAAGGAAACAAATACAGATCGATAGATTGATTGCAGATAACAGATCCATTGCTTATGCGGATGATTAATTAAATATATAATATAATAACCACCCTGCACATTAGGTAGGGGGGACCCAGCGTGCCAGGAACATGTCTATTTGATCATGCGACTGCTAGTATGTAAAAGGAATGGTCCGTTAGGATTAGGAAAACTAAAATATTGCCCGTATAGGTAAAAAAAAATCGAATTTAACAAATATTTTTTTTTTAGGGTCTTACAGGCAATTCTGAAACGGAAAAAAAGGACCTTTACATCAAAGCTCAAAGTGAACCGTGGGGGAGAATAAACGCAATAACTCTTATTCTGCTTTCTGTATCAACAACCTATCAGCGGCTGCTTCAGGGTCACATGACAATTAAGTGTTCCCGGGAAAAAAAAAATAGGCAAAATGTTACATGATTGAAAGTTGTTTCTGGGAAGGGTTTGGGCTTCCAACGGCACTGAGAATAACGTTTCTAATACGGGATTTCATTGCGAAAGCGCAACACGAACCCGATTACCCGTAAGCTTTAGATCTCAGGAGGGGAGTTTATTTCAGAGGAGGAGAAACGTTAGAGCAAGAGGCCGTGATCCAATACTAGAGGGTCAGACGCTTAGAGTGAACGCAAGGAAGCTTTACTTTACTGAGTAGGGGGTGGATAAGTGGAACAGCCTCCCAGCAGAAGAGGTAGAGGGTAATACAGTGAGGGTATTAAACATGCATGGGATAGACATACGGCTCCTGAATCTAAGACGAGACCAATGACTGATTAAGGTTTGAGTCGTTGCAGCAGGAGAAAGGATGGGCTAATTGGGGCCGATCTGTCAGCAAACACTATGCAGGAGACCCGTGAGCTTTTTCATTATATTATATTATAATATATATATAAATAATTTTATTTTTTTTATTGAAATAAACTCCCTCACCCGTGCGTATCTCTGTAACAAGTTCATTATCCTTGCACCGGACGTGGAATATCTCATCTCCTTGCTCGATCTGTAAAACGGACACATGGAACAACCTTAAAATATTTCATTGTAGCCAACAATTTTATTACAAAATAGCTGGAAATCCTTTTAGATTGTAAACTCTTTTGAGGAGGACCCTCCCCTACTTCTGCAAGTCCAAACAGCGATGGGCCACTTGTTAATTCCCGTTTATGTTGTACAGCACTCCGGACTATGACAGCGCTATACAAATCAATTAATAATGATATCCTCCAGCAGAATTTCTATTGCTCACGCGCCACATCTAAGCCCGTCTGTGCTGAGCCAGACCATAATATCACATTTAGACTGATTTATGGAAGGAGGTGAAAAGCGCCGAAATAAAATAAGTCATTAAAAAGAAAATACCATTGGCCCATCGCTTTGTCACGTCCCTTTAATTAGTTAATAACCACATATTTTATAGTAGAAAACCTTTTTAAATACATGCAACATATGATATTGTTCCACCAGTGGCCCTCAAATGTAACATCCACCGATCAGAGGAGGCTACCTGATAATCCTGCGCGATTCCATCCTCCTCCACGCAACCCTCGGCGTAAATGATGTCGTTCTCAGGCTCGGGAACGCTGCACTCAACCGACACCTCTGGGGGATAAATGCAACATAGGAGAGCCTGGCGCACAAGGGGTGCACACAGCGTTTAAAGGGACAGCACCATCAGAAATGAAACCCTATTTACTGCGGGATTATCACGCGTCGCCTTATCTATCTGCGGCATACACGGACGCGCCTGCGCGCCTCCATCGCAGAATATTTACAGGCATATCAGCACTTCCACCTCACTTTGGGCAGCCAAGTAAAAAGGGAAGCCGTATACCGAGGCCGTCACTCAGCGAACAGAAGGCTGTAAAGCGAGGCCTATTGGGATTGTGAAAACGCAGCATCATGGGAAATAATCAGCTATTTATCTATCTATTTATAAGGGTATTCCTCACATTTAAGAAGAGAGCATAATGTTTAGACACGCATGCCTTAAGATGTTTTAGCGGGCGGTAACTTGCTGCTACTACCCCTTTAATACAGAGCGCGTCACCCGGCGCGTATAATACTACTGACCGGCGAAGGTTTCTTCCTGCGCAATCGTCTCTTCCACGTACCGATGATCAGTCAAACACTGCTTTGGGTCGGTCTCAACGGTTAGAATTTCAGGGTTGAGGCCACATTCTGCTCGAGACAAAAAAAAAAAAAAGTCACGTGTGCTTTTAGGATACGTTACCAATCTCGCCAAACAATAAAAAGGACCAAGCATCAGGAAATAGCTAATGTTAATAGAAGATCGCGGCCCCCGCATGCGTAAACCAACAACGGCGGCAGAGACCGGAGATCTAACTCATTTAATATTAAAGCACTCATTAAAGTCCCTTTAAGCACAGTAGCCCCACGGGCACACCATACACGCACGCTCACCCTGTGGCTCAGCCTCCACCTCTTGAGCTTCTGGATTCTTCTGCTGTTCTACAGACAGTTGGACGTGGACGCTCTCGCACTTTAAAGGCACCTGAAACAACATAGAAGGCTCCTCCAGCACGGGCTATTGGTTTGTCGGACCGTCTAACGGCTTCCCGCCGCGGCTCTTACCTCCTCACTCAGCAGCTGGAGGATCATGCTGGCGAGGTCCGCGATCTTCTGCTCGTTATCCTGCGAGTCGGCTGGAGGCACCGCGCTGCTCTCTGCGCCATGGTCCCTCTGCTTCTTCACAACGATATAGTCCTGCGTGAAAAGGATATTATCTCACTTATATGGCGCCAACAGTGTACGCAGCGCTTCTTACAATACAATAGGTGGAGAGGCTTGGCTCATATGCTTACAATCTAGAAGGAATGGGATGAGGAGAAAGGTATAAGGAAGGGGAGAGGTAGCGTGGGGTTGTATCGGACAGGGACGTTATTATTTTACAGATTGGAGAATGCATTATAAAGAACATTAATATACATTCGCTGATGAGGCTGCCCCGTTTAAACGAAATTAATTCTTTTTTTGCTCTTCTGATGCCACCTGCTTTTGTGGACTACAACTCCCATCATGCTCACCATCAGCCTGGCTGAAGATTATGGGATTTATAGTCTACAGAGGTTTTTTTTTTCTTCTTCTTAATTTTATGAGGGGTGTTTTCCCACGTGTCGGAGGCTGCGGATTCACCTTTCCTAAATGAAGCCTCGGGTGTCTCACGCGATCGTAAAAGACCTCCGGCGAGGGGAGGGGGAAAGCACTGCAGGATGTCCTCGGGTACTTAAATCATGACAGGTTTCCTGGCACATGTTTTCATGATGGCATGGAACGATGTGAAGGTTTTAAGGGGTTAACGGGGAGGCGTATTTGTGCTGTTCCCGAGAAGAGGCTGTTAACGTGGCTCAAATAACATATTTGCTTATGTAGAATTTGGAAAAAGTGACAAACGAGCTTGGAGGAAAACAAATGTATCAGAAATATAATATCCAGGTTATAACGGGGAAATTTTAACGTTCCATATTTTTATATGATGACAACCATTGTGTATTAACCCTGCGGTCCCCTAATACACAAACACCTCGCCTCTCACACGTGTGGCTCTCCACCGGCTCCCATGCGGCAGGGTCATGTTAGCCTTCTCAGCCTGTGCTATCCTGCCTGCGGCAGCCCATCAGCAAAACTCAGGGGCCCATAGGCACACAACAGATAATTCACCGGCGGTGACGGCGGCTGTACTTTCAAGTAAGTTCCTAGACTTCGGTTTTGGGAGCCCAGGGCTGCTGGCTCTCTGGGTGCCACTTATGGCATTTTTTTAATAACGTAAAAGCGACCCCTCACCTCCCCGGTCAGCAGCTGTAAGATCTCCAGCGTGATCTGCACAATCTTCTCCGTTGTCTGTACCTTGTCTCTTCCCATCGCAGAGCTGGCGCTTCTGGACCCCAAGGAACTGTTTTGCCTAGAAGAAAAAAAATCAGTAATCGAGAACATGTGACAAAAGTCATTATGTATTTTCACACTGGTCACGGAACCGCTTTAAAAATAAAAAATAATATATTTAATTTGGCTTTCTGGCCGGTCTTTGATAAGCCTTTTCTGGGCAGTATGTGGACTATATATATATATATATATATATATATATATATATATATATATATATATATATATATAAATTCTACAGACTGCCATAGAGCATTTATTACAAACAAAACTGCGTAATAAAATGTGTCATTCAGTTATGATTGATTTCATTGGGAGGGTATCCAGACACCGATTGGTTACTTCTAGCAGAATAAAAGGCTGAATGCAAAATGACGCAGACCTCAGAATAAATTAAATGTCAGAATAACTCTAAATAATTGCCTCCAAGCAATGGAACCGCTCAGCAATGCCCCTCATAGATATCACATATTTAATAAATAACATTATGAACCTTCCGGTACCTGACAGTTAAAAGCTGACAGAAAGCGGTGACCACAAAAAGATTAATATGACTATTAATATTATAATAATTATATCCCAAGTAATGGGGCCCCTCACGCCCACTGCAGGGCCCTCTCACCTCGGCCCTCAACGGCCTCAGTCGATCAGCACAGGACGGCGCAGTCAGATGACGTCACATGGCAGAAACCATGTCCCGCAAGCCACAGAGCGCTAAACACAAGACAGCGCGCGGCTCTCCGATAGAGCTATAAACACATAGAAGGTCCGTACACCGCTAAAGGAGTCGGTATTCCGAAAAGCCCGCCGGGTTTTACGGGACTTTAGCGCCTTTGGGATATCCCGAACACGTTACCCGCTGACACTGACCGCAAGCTCAACGCCTACATCTCCAGCCGTTGCCAGAATGAGCCCGGAAGCCAAGCGACAACCTGATTGGCTAAGAGGAGGCCCGCTTATAGCCAAGCTCCACCCTTTGGAGGCGAAAACACGTAGAAAACAGGATGTGCGGCATGTTACTCTGTACGATCCATGGTGCAGCAACTAGTGCTGTCTGTCCCATTGCAATAACAGCTACAGGCAACCCTATGTCCCCGGTGCAACTCCTAGCACGCCTAGCCAGTCTAAGGCAGGTATAACTACCCTAGACTGGTGTTAAAGGGCCACTCCAGCCATTATTATTATTTTTTATTTCTATAGCACCAACAATTTCCGCAGCGCTACTTACAGTCCTTACATTCAATGGGACATCATGGATACTTTGATGCATTTGAGCTTTGAGGTTAAGATGATACCTAGGACTGCTATAGATTGCAAGCTTCTAACCAGCTTCTAACCAGCTGAAAGACCCCGGTTGCAGTCCGTGAAATTTAAACAGACCGCGTAGTATTCATGTTACGGGCTCAGCCGCGTCACACCGGAGCTGCGGGAATGAAAGTGAGCCGGGTGAAGATCCGTAGTCACCGTTTAGTGGCAGCCATCTAATACATCGTAACTCTTGGCAGTAACCGTTGTGGAGGTGACAAGCTTAAATACGGTATATATATTCACAAATGTTACCGCTTGATCGTGTCACCATAGCAACCAATAAAATGTTCCTGCTAGTTGCTATGGTGATAATACCCCTTTTCAAGAATCTTTTTCAATATACATCTTAATGAGTGATGATCCCGCGCAGACAGGCAGGGCCGGACAGGGAAAGGCCAGCGGCCACTTGATGTCAGCTGGGCATGCGCGACCGTACACTATGGTTTTATGTCCTGTGGGAGATGTCCCCAACGGGACGGCTATAGGTATAAAAGGCTTCTCCCGATCCATTTGTCCCTCATACGCCATGGTTACGAACAGAGAAAACATTTAACTTACTCCTGTCACGGCCAGTGCGTCACCGGTTCATATTGATGGGTTTGGTTTTCCAGCAAAATAATGGCGCTATGCATTATGCAGGGTCAGCACGATTTATTGGTAAAATCTAACTAGAAAGTGTAAAGAAGCATTATCAGGCGTATAATGTGTTCAGTCCCATTAAACCACATTGTGTGTTTATACTCATGAAATTAAAACAGTCAAAATTAGCTTTTTTAAAGTTTTTATTGCGCAGTGCATTCTGGTCCTTGTAGTTTGGGTGGGTTAGTCTCCATGGTAACGCGGACGCGTCGGAAACGTGGTGGACTTCGGCTCCCGTCGTACCCTGCGAGCGGTATCCATAGCAACGCGGGAAGCGTACACAGAGCGGAGGCAGCCATGGGACAGGACTATTACTCGGTGCTGGAGATCACGCACAGCGCGGGGGACACCGACATCAAAAAGGCGTAAGTGTTGGGGAGCCCTCAGCATGGGGCGAGCTCCCCGAACCACACGGACCCTGGGCTGGTATGCAGTCCGCGGCTCCATCATACCCACTCTCGGCACTCCCAGGACAGGCAGCCGTAGAGCTCCTCTGGAGTGCAACTCCCAGGACAAGTAGCCAACAGTTCATGGGAGTGACATCATCATTAATTTATGTGATGTATGAAGCAGTACCCTCTGAATCAACCTGTTACACATCACTTCAGTGCTTAAAGGGTTAACAATGTGACCGTAATTGCCACCTATTCACATCATGGAGTGCGAGCTCAGTGGCAGCCGGTGGCAGAGCCAGCATATCCTAATCAATTTCCTGTCCCAAAGTCCCCCCCCACAATTACAAAGGCTGCTGGAACCAGTCATCACTCAGCGACTTAATAATACTGGGGAGATAACTTAATGGGGAGGAATAATTATGCATGACTGTGTAAGCGTGTGTATATATGTTAGTTTGTGTGCCAGTGCGTATGTGAGTTACAGATGGGGAGGCCAAGGGGCCGATGGGGCTTTATCTGACCCCCCAAGCCACAAAGTGTCAACCCAATCTATAAAATGTATTGGCGCCTGGAAATTGCAAAGACTCCGCCAGACGAATGCCCCGGTATCCCGGCCGGTATCTCGCGGCACCGGCGCGTGTATGAGGGGCTCGGAAAGACACCCTTTGAGCTCCAGGGGTGAATTAGACGTCGTCCCTTGGCCCTGATTCGCCAATTAAAGAAAGCGAGACCCTGTGTGATATTCCTTATACATGTTACCAACACTTTTTTTTTTTTTAGATACCGGAAACTGGCCTTGAAGTTCCACCCGTTAAAGAATAAAGAACCGGCAGCTCCTCACCGATTCCGGCAGATTGCCGAAGCTTACGACGTGCTGAGTGACCGTAAGTTAAGACAAAAGTCATGAGTATGGGGGGGGCCACGGGGCACGGTAATGCGGGGGATCGGCCGTACATCGACCACCTGGGTCACGCTGCTGGTCACCCGTCCTGTATGACCGTTTCCGGTCACAAGGAGTTTATTTAGTTAGTGGGGAAGCCTTTTAACCCCTGAAGCTGTGGAAGCTGCTCCTCTGAAGGTCCTCATGATCCTGGAGATGCATCAGAACTTGAGTAGTTCCAAGACGGATCTCATGAGGGGGGCCGACCAGCGGAAAGCTGTGCTCTGGATTAATAAGGTAGTAGAATTAGGCAGAGGGGGTGTCTGCTGGCTTAAGGATGAGGAGCGCCGATCTATGGAACCACCTGCTGCCACCAGGCGCACCACAAGGGGGGAAGACCATGTCTTGGCCATGTTATGGTTTGAAGGCCAAGCAGTTGTGACGTCACTACTGAGGATGGAGATGTATTTAGGGCGCGCTGGTTTCTCGCGCTGCGTACAGATGTCTCCTGTCATCGGAGCTCCCGGATGTCACACGTACCAGCCCAGCGATGGTTGTCCACCGTGAGACCGTCGGGGACCTTTTATCGTATTCATTTCTGCGCTCAACAGGAAGGTTTTCTCTGATTTGTTTTCCAACAGACAGAAAAAAAGCCACCTACGATAAGTTCGGAGAGGAGGGTCTAAAAGGCGGAATCCCCTCTGAATTCGGTGGAGAGGATGCCTGGACCGGCGGTTACGTCTTCCACGGGAACCCCGAGAGGACGTTCAGGGAGTTCTTTGGAGGAGACAATCCATTTGCAGGTAACAGAGGGACTCTGACATTTGGGGTTGATAGAGGGACTGTCTCTACTAAACAGGGACTCCTCGGAGGTATTTTTTCTGCCCAAGAGGGAGGATCGGGGCAGGTGGCAGCACAAGATCCAAAGCAGGGAAGTCATTAGCATCACCAGCAGTGATCCCGTGAAGCTCCATGCACCCTATTTTTTTTTTTATTGAAGATTTCTTCACGCCGGAGGGCAGAGAAGTGAATACGGGCTTCGGGGGGCTTCGAGGGCGAGGCGTGAAAGTGCAGGACCCTCCGGTTGAGAGAGATCTGTATCTGTCTCTGGAGGACTTGTTCTTCGGCTGCACCAAGAAGATCAAAATCACCCGCAGGGTAAGCGACGGCATCTAAAGAACTCTAACCCGGGGCATCTGTCAGGACTAACGCCGGCTCGATTTACAGCTTGAGCGTCACCACAAATACCTTGCGCACCTCGCACATCAAGTATAAGGTCCTCGCCGGGCATCATTTATACAGCGAGAGGTCATTTTTCATCTCATGTGCCACGAAGCACTGTTTAGTCAATAAATCCCCCCCAAAAAGTGTCTGCATTGGCTTTTTTTGTGATAGGGCAACTACGGAGTTAATATTTTAAAGGGTCCTCCATGGGAGCTCTTCTAACAGACTTGAATACTTATTCTATCCTTTTTCACACATGGGGGGGGACGTGGGTTATTAGGCGCTGACCACTTTCTTCCGACTTCCAGGTGATGAATGAGGACGGTCATACCTCCAGCATCAGAGACAAGATCCTGTCGATCGACGTCCATCCTGGATGGAGCCAGGGGACGAAAATTACTTTTCCAAAGGAAGGGGACCAGGTGAGGAGCAAGAAGACAAATAATAATTCATTATTATACGATAGAGAACCGTGCAACGTTCACAGACATGTTTATAAATATACTCTATTTGCTGGATTATAAGACAAGGTTTTTTTTAGGGCAAATACTCTGAAAAATACCCCTGGTCTTATATTCGAGGTCGTCTTATAATCAGACCTCAAATGGAGGTCTGACTACAAGACTAAGATCCAGATCCCCCGCAGCGCTGCAGGGAACCAGATCCTCCTGTCTGGCAGCTGGTGAACGTCTGTGCAGGAGACAGGTTAATATTGTCAGTTAACTCTATGCAGAGTTTATATGCTATGTGTATAAATGTATGTATGTGTGTATAAATATATATATATACATTCCCCGCCGTGACCTGGAGACCCGGGGATGCAGCTCTTCACCCAGAGTCCCCGGGCCAAATCCAGAGAGTTCCCAGGTATGATAATCAGGGACCAGCACACTTGTTGGAATGGCTACCTATATTTCACCCAACACCCAGCGGTGGCTTTGTGAATAGACGCAGTATGTGTACCCAGCAAATATTATTCATCTTTCAGGGCCCCAACATCATCCCGGCCGACATCATCTTCATTGTGAAAGAAAAACCTCACCCACGATTTAAAAGACAGGGGGACGATTTAATCTACACAGCAAACATCGATCTGGGGAGGGTAAGTATTTTGGGGGGTTATATTACTGTATATAGCGCAGGGGGGTTATATTACTGTATACAGAGCTGGGGGTTATATTACTGTATACAGCGCTGGGGGTTATATTACTGTATACAGCGCTGGGGGTTATATTACTGTATACAGCGCTGGGGGTTATTACTGTATACAGCGCTGGGGGTTATATTACTGTATACAGTGCTGGGGGGTTATATTACTGTATACAGCGCTGGGGGTTATATTACTGTATACACCGCCAGGGGGTTATTACTGTATACAGTGCTGGGGGTTATATTACTGTATACACCGCCAGGGGGTTATATTACTGTATATAGCGCAGGGGGGTTATATTACTGTATACAGAGCTGGGGGTTATATTACTGTATACAGCGCTGGGGGTTATATTACTGTATACAGCGCTGGGGGTTATATTACTGTATACAGCGCTGGGGGTTATTACTGTATACAGCGCTGGGGGTTATATTACTGTATACAGTGCTGGGGGGTTATATTACTGTATACAGCGCTGGGGGTTATATTACTGTATACACCGCCAGGGGGTTATTACTGTATACAGTGCTGGGGGGTTATATTACTGTATACAGCGCTGGGGGGTTATATTACTGTATACAGTGCTGGGGGTTATATTACTGTATACAGTGCTGGGGGGTTATATTACTGTATACAGCGCTGGGGGTTATTATATTACTGTATACAGTGCTGGGAGTTATATTACTGTATACAGCGCTGGGGGTTATATTACTGTATACAGCGCTGGGGGTTATATTACTGTATACAGCACTGGGGGTTATATTACTGTATACAGCGCTGGGGGTTATATTACTGTATACAGCGCTGGGGGGTTATATTACTGTATACAGCGCTGGGGGGTTATATTACTGAATACAGCGCTGGGGATTATATTACTGTATACAGCGCTGGGGGGTTATATTACTGTATACAGCGCTGGGGGTTATATTACTGTATACAGCGCTGGGGGGTTATATTACTGTATACAGTGCTGGGGGTTATATTACTGTATACAGCGCTAGGGGGTTATATTACTGTATACAGAGCTGGGGGTTATATTACTGTATACAGAGCTGGGGGTTATATTACTGTATACAGTGCTGGGGGTTATATTACTGTATACAGTGCTGGGGGGTTATATTACTGTATACAGCGCTGGGGGTTATTATATTACTGTATACAGTGCTGGGAGTTATATTACTGTATACAGCGCTGGGGGTTATATTACTGTATACAGCGCTGGGGGTTATATTACTGTATACAGCACTGGGGGTTATATTACTGTATACAGCGCTGGGGGTTATATTACTGTATACAGCGCTGGGGGGTTATATTACTGTATACAGCGCTGGGGGGTTATATTACTGAATACAGCGCTGGGGATTATATTACTGTATACAGCGCTGGGGGGTTATATTACTGTATACAGCGCTGGGGGTTATATTACTGTATACAGCGCTGGGGGGTTATATTACTGTATACAGTGCTGGGGGTTATATTACTGTATACAGCGCTGGGGGGTTATATTACTGTATACAGCGCTAGGGGGTTATATTACTGTATACAGAGCTGGGGGTTATATTACTGTATACAGTGCTGGGGGGTTATATTACTGTATACAGCGCTGGGGGTTATATTACTGTATACAGCGCTAGGGGGTTATATTACTGTATATAGTGCAGGGGGTTATATTACTGTATACAGCGCTGGGGGTTATATTACTGTATACAGTGCTGGGGGTTATATTACTGTATACAGCGCTGGGGGTTATATTACTGTATACAGCACTGGGGGTTATATTACTGTATACAGCGCTGGGGGGTTATATTACTGTATACAGCGCTGGGGGGGTTATATTACTTTTATACAGTGCTGGGGGTTATATTACTGTATACAGTGCTGGGGGTTATATTACTGTATACAGCACTGGGGGTTATATTACTGTATACAGCGCTGGGGGATATATTACTGTATACAGCGCTGGGGGGTTATATTACTGTATACAGTGCTGGGGGTTATATTACTGTATATAGTGCAGGGGGTTATATTACTGTATACAGCACTGGGGGTATATTACTGTATACAGCGCTGGGTGTTATGTTACTGTATATAGCGCAGGGGGGTTATATTACTGTATACAGCGCTGGGGGGTTATATTACTGTATACAGCGCTGGGGGGTTATATTACTGTATACAGCGCTGGGGGGTTATATTACTGTATATAGTGCAGGGGGTTATATTACTGTATACAGCACTGGGGGTATATTACTGTATACAGCGCTGGGTGTTATGTTACTGTATATAGCGCAGGGGGGTTATATTACTGTATATAGCGCTAGGGGGTTATATTACTGTATATAGCAAAGGGGGGTTATATTACTGTATACAGCGCAGGGGGGGGTTATATTACTGTATACAGCACAGGGGCAATACATGCTCAGGCAATACGGCATAAAAGCTCTGGCCGGCGTGATACCCGCTACTGATTGCAGAAGTGAAAACCGCGTATCCAGCAACAGTGACTTTGCTGGAAGTTACCGGGAGAAGCGGCTGACTCGGGGGGGGGGGGGTTTCCCTTGGCTTTGGTGGTCTCTTTAGAGGTCCTTTTAGTGGCAAAGACCTCTCACGTAGGGTCCGGACCAACAGTTTAAAAGTGAATATGGTTAATCTATAATCACTGCAGGCGAGACAAAATATTTCATCTCCTCGATGGTGCATTATGAAGGGCTGACCCGGCCCTGTACAATGTATAATTGTACAGGGCCGGGTCAGCCCTTCAGACCAGTACTACCTCCTGTTGTACAGCGCTACGGAACATTACAGCGCCATGTAACCGAGTCATACTGCAGATTTTAGAGCTTTATCAAACAAAAACCCCTCAACCCGCGTCTTAAGAACTCACCGTGGTGCATAGTGATGTCACACTTTTTGACATGTTTGAAACGACCGTCATCGTGTCACGCCCCGGGCCAGTTCATATCTGACCAGCAGATGGCAGCAAAGCTTTTCTCAGCCTGGGTCCGTGGCGTATTCTGGCCCAGAGCAGTAGATAGGAGGGAGCGGCGCACGCTATGCTTTCAGGATCTCCTCAGATGAGTGCAGGTAGACCAAGTGTTTGAGTTTCAGACATGCGCTGCTGAGTAGGGGGATCTATGAAGTATTAACCTCTGATATTATATATTATATGATATTATATATTTACATCATTATATATATAAATGTAAGTGAATGAGCCCGTGGCAGACCCACGTGCCGCCGGCGTGGAGAGAGGCGCGCTCGCTAAACGCTCGCAATGTCTTCCAGGCGCTGACCGGCTGCACGGTGGAAATAAATACGCTGGATGAGCGGATCCTGAATATCCCCGTCAACGACATCGTTCAGTGAGTAGAATTCGTTTGGAGAGATTCCATATCCCATTTATTCTGTTAAATATATCAAATATATTCTAAGTATACGGGGCCGGGGCCGGACTGGTGATTAAAGGTGACACCGGCACTTTAAGGCCAGCAGCCACCTGTTGATATACAAGCGGCCGCTACATTACGCTGACGCAACAAGCGGCCGATTGGGCGAGTGCGTAACCCGGCGGCCCATTTCTCCGGCGTGCCAGATGGCCAGTCCGGGGCTAGCCTCTTTGGCACCAGTACTTCCTCCTGTTGTACAGCGCTACGGAACATTACGGCGCCATGTAACCGAGTCATACTGCAGATTTTAGAGCTTTATCAAACAAAAACCCCTCAACCTGCGTCTCTTGCAGCCCGAAATACAGCAAGGTGGTCCCCGGAGAAGGAATGAGGCTCGCCACGGACCACAACCTGAAAGGCGACCTTATTATCCAGTTCGATATCCGCTTCCCGGAGCACCTGACGCCGCACAAGAAGCAGCTACTTCGTAAGGCGCTGCTCGCATAGACCCCGGCTGCTGTGTAAGACCCCCTATAATGTATGTCTGTAGTAATAAATTATTGCCAAAGTGCTTGCAGTCTTTACTGGGGCAGGGTAGCATCGAAGGAAGCATTACTACGAAGGTGGTAGATAAGCAGAACAGCCTCCCAGCAGAGGTGGTAGAGGGTAATACAGTGAGGGGATGTAAACATGCATGGGATAGACATACGGCTCCTGAATCTAAGACGAGACCAACGACTGATTATAAAGTTCTATAGAGGAGTAAAACCGGGCGACTAGATGGGGCTGATCTGCTGGCGAACTCCAGATATATGTACGGGGGGGCAACTTAACAGCAAACGGGATAAACGAGGAACGAAGGAAAACAAAGACCCACAAATCAGTGGATTTTGGCAATTTAGGCCGCATTTAAACAATCACAGTGGGGATTATTCACTAAGCAGCGCGCTCCACAGGGCACTTAGTTTAGTTTCCAAAAGCTAACTTACACTAACCCAGAAAGTGGAACGACAGGACTGCCCCAGAAGATCCAGTGGAGTTGGCCTTGCAGAATGCAGTTATAGCGTGGAAACTTTTACCCACCCCCCTAGAAACTTGCCCTATAATACCACGTATGTGCCAATCCCCCCCCCCTAATACCATGTATGTGCCAAGTCCCCCCCCCCATACATTTAGACACGTGAACATCTGTCTGGTGGGGATACAGTTTAACCCCTCAAGAATGAACTTTTACACGACAGGACCAGAGCAATTTGTAGTTCCGCTCTTATATAAATATTATAGTTTTTATTTTGGGGTAACATGTAGGCTTTTGTTTTTTTTTTTTGAGCCGGGGTACCAGGATGGTGAAATGATTCAGGTAACAGTAAGTAGCGCTCACTTCTGTGAGTGTTCACCATGTAGCAGATTTAAGCTTCTAACTTAAATTCTGATATGAATACACCCCCCCCCACAAAAAAATAAAAAATACAAATTAGGCGTGATAATAGAAATTTAACAGACTTTATTTTCTTCACCATGCAAAGTGGTCCACAAACAAGTCTAAAACACAGAACGTTCTAAAACCAAGTGAGTTTGGTCTGTCAAAGTGGTTTAAAGTCGCAACAAGCGGTTTCATGTAAAGAACATACGATTCGGTCACTCCTAAGTCCCTTAACCCTTTCAGCACCAGAGAGGGTGAGGGGGGGGTTGGGTTTGCACATGCTTTCCCATCTGACACTAAATGGTTAACAGGCACCTGTTATGACATCAGCGCGAGTCATTGAGAAACAGGAAGTTCCTCTAGAGTTTTCGGAATGTGAGCGATTAAACCCGAAGTCGTCGGGAAGCGGGGGTGGGGGCGCCTCATATTACATCATTCTGACAAGCGGCCACCCACGCCGGGAAGGAGGATCGGGTCCTCGGGACATGGGAGTGAAACCGAATTCCATCACGGAAATAAAACTCCAATAATTAGATTTTGTAACTTGGATAGAGCAATTAAAAAAATGCTTTTATACCCCTAGCAAGGTAAGCCAAGGGTTAAAAATCTAAGCCCATTGAGCCATTGGTGGTGCCAACGGGGCAAAGCGGCTCGAGTTTAAAAACTTTCAGAAAAAACGACATTTAATAAAAAGTAACAAGAAATGGTGATTTAGGGTTTAAGTTGCCAATTTTAAACATTAACCCCCCCCTCCCGGAATATTTGCCCCCCCCCCCCCCATTTTCAAGCTTTATATATTTGCTATTATTGGAAGGACAGCATATTTTTTTTCCTTTTATATATAGCATTTAGTCATGGAGTGGAAAGACTTCAGAAAGGATCTAGGACTGCTGTAAACAATGCTACGGGAGGCAGAGGATAGTGCTAGCGCTGGACAGAAGGCCCCCGGCCCTCAGCAGACGGTCAAATAGGAGATTCCCAGGAGACGCGGGCGGACATCATGGCCCTCTTCAGCTGCTCGTAGGTCACGAACATGACGACGTTCCAAGAGCCCAGTCTCAGGAAAGATGGCATGAAGCTGGGGAGGGAAAAGGGCAAGTTTACAACAGGCATGAAATGCGGGAGTCCATGTCCATGAGGTGGCCAATAAGGGACATCAGATACCCCCTAGAAGGGCCATCATGACTTAACCATATGATCACAGGCGGCACTTGGTGGATCTGGTAGATCATGGCACTGTTTGCCCCCCACCTGTGGTCATGCTGTGATTGGCTGGCCAAGACACCAAGGTTCTAATCTCAGGTTCTTTACAAGAGGAACCCTTCATAAAGAGTCTGATCAGCCCTGAGGTACTTTGTACCGCCATCTTTGTCGCTCGGCAGGGAGGGTTGGGTTTAGGGCAGGGTGTCCGAGGATCTGCCCCACAGGAATTATTGTTTAACCCCCTTTTGTATGAAGCCGCCGCTTACTTACCCTTTGTAGAAGGCCATGGGACCCTCCTTTTTGAGCATGGTGAGGGCGCAGTTCAGGGCACTGTTGTACTGGCCCTTGGCAGAGTTCATGTATCTTGTCTTCACTACATCGACAGGGGACGCGATCACAGTGGTGCAGAAACCAGCTCCGAACGCGGAGGTAAAATGACACGGGAGATTATCTGCGGGGGGAGATGAAGGATTAACACGGGACAATGCAACGTCTACAGGAACCACGGTCCCCACTCCCCGATTTCACTCCCAGAAGGGGCGAAATAACTGCATCCTTAATACAGAGCACAGAGACTCCCTGCATTAGAAAGGGCCGCAGCTCCCATAGATCAGCCCTTTATAATGTAAAGGAACCCCACGGAGAGCGAGCTCTTCTGCATACCCTTCACATACTCCATTATCCCCATACTACGCTAGTCAAGGGCATTTGTTTACTGATGCTGCTGACGAAACGTTATGCAAAGCTACCCAGAGCTTCATTTGCATACGAGTCCGCAGGGTGTCAGATACGCCATTTAAGTGTTAATAACACGGACCAGCCCCTTGTGAGCACAATGTGTGAGTTTACGAGCGCAGGAAAGTCTAGAATATATTCTCTGCGGGGCGAAGGATGACCATATGGGTCGCGTTTCTCATGCAGTTGAACTGGAAGTCCTGGGCATTGGCTTTGCTCGGCGTCATCACTTCTACTAGATATGGGGGTCCCTCCTAAGCCTGTAGAAACCTTAAGCCCCCCTGGCGACGTGTACCAAGTCAGCGGAACTCGTTAAAGGAAGACGCCGTTCCCAGAATTCCAAAGCTCGCGTCTACTCACCAGACATGAGGTTGGATCTCAGCAGGGTGTCCTTGATGAGGTCATAAGTCACCAGCTCTGTGCAGTTGACGATGGCGTTTCTGGTGATATTTGGCGCGGTACCTACGGGGGCAGAAGAGGAATTCACGTTAGTCGTTGCGTTACAAAGACTGCGAGTCTATCCAAAAAGCCTGTCCGTTGTACTGACCTTTCCAGAGGCCGCGCATGCCCTCCTCTTTGGCGATGGTTTTGTAGGCATCCATGGTTCCCTTGTAGCGTCTGGCATTGGAAACGTTGGCCTGGGCCTGAAATCGTACCTTCACCACATCCGTGGGCTGAGCCAAAGCGACGGCCATGGCACCGGTGGTGCTTCCGGCAAGGAGCCGGCTGCCGATGCCAACATCTGGGGGGAAATGAAGACACGTTGGTCAACATCAAGCATCATTGAAAGGGTTTAAGAACTCCCAACAAGACAATATGGTCCAACACATGAATACCTCTCTCTTATCTAAGAAGGTGGAGACGATCAGATAGCGAAGGGTAACAAACGTATCTAAGGAAATACGGACATTCTAGATCTTCAGCCGTCTTCCCAGAACCACCGGGATGCGGTTCTAGATGTAGCACCATGACCATCGCGTTATAAGATTGTACGGAGGAGACTTACGCTCAGACCCTTTGGTGTAGAACTGTTTCACGGAGTCGTAAAGGCCGATGCGGACCGACGCGAAGCTCATCTGACGCTGGAGGCCGGCCACCAGGCCATTGAAGAGGCTCCTCGGGCCCTCGGTCTTCACCATTGTGGAGATGGTGCCAAAGACGCCCTTGTACTGGGCGGACTTCATGCTGACCGGGACTTTGGTCTCGCCTTGGATCTGCAGAGAGCATCATTGGAGATGTTTAGGTTGGAAGTGGTTAACGCAGCACAATGCAGGATAGTTTATACAGGTTGCCGGGCCCATGGTGAGGAACATCAACTTGGTGCCACAGATACAGCCAAGTCTGCCACAAGCTGTTCCCGAGACCACCACGTTATGGTTCCCCTGGCCACAAGTCACATTCCCTGCGAGACATTTACCTGCAGCCGGACCTTGGCCGTGTCGAGCGGGAAGGTAAAGAGGTCGGCTATGCAAGCGGCGGTGCCGGCGCCGATGAACTTCACCGCGGCTGTAGGCGGGACGTCTGTGGGTTTGAATCCAACCATTTTTCAAGTCTGTTCGAAGCCGGAACTCAAAGATGTGGAGAGGGAAGTCGGGGGCGTTGTAGTGATAAGACAAGGCAAATAAACTCTGCCGGAGCCTGCGAAAACATGAAAAGAAAGAGTAACCGTTAGCGTGGACCTTATTCACCAAGAACAACATTTTAGACCGCCGGTGGGTCGGGGATTTTTTAGACCGCCGGTGGGCCAGGAGAGTTTTTTTTACATATTAAGTTGTTTCAGACCGTAGCGGGGTTTAGTAGATGGCGACTTTACAGTAAACAAGTCTTAGGACACCTGCTGAGCAGCTCCTGGGTTTATAGATAAAGAAAGCAGCTGGTTGGTTATTGCCATATCACGTTAATGACTTATCTGGACAAAAGGCCAGGGATCCAAGAGCTGAAGCTTGGGAGTCAAATGGCAGCAGCAGCAGGACAGGAAGAGTCTTTCACACCAGCCGCTCGCAACTCTCATCATGCTGAGCTACTAGCTTGATGGGTAGTAGATTTATATTGATGGTGATCCGCCTAGTTAACACCCGGGAGAAGCCCCTACTCTCAAACCAACAGCCTTTCACAAGTGGTTACCAACCAGGAAGGGGTTAATTTGTCTCCCCTATCAGTTGCATCAGCCAAATCATTTGAGGACATATTTCTAGAGTCAGAAAGAAAAAAAAAAAAAAAAAAAAAAGCTGGTGGCTGTGGTAGATAAGTGGAACAGCCTCCCAGCAGAAGTGGTAGAGGGCAATACAGCAGAGAGAATTTAAACACATGGGACGGGCAACAATTTATTAATGTTTGAGTCTTTAAAGCAACCCGGGACTAGAAGGGCCAAAAGGGGGCCGATCTGCAGGTTTCTATGTTGGGATGTTTTGCCGCTCAAGGTCCAAGGGTTAGCGACGCGGCGCGTGAATGGTTAACTGTGGCTCCTAGTAACAGTCTGTTATCTCGGAGTTGTTGTAACAAGATCAAGTCTCTTCTGCTTCCTACATGATCCCCGGCCCCAACCGAAAGAGCGAAAACTGCACCTCCCACCCCACGCCCTTTCACCTACTTACAGAGACTTGCCCCAGCCGAGGCAACAGATGGCATCCTGCGGCCGTTACACATCAGAGACACACGTCAGGGATCCGGCATCACCGAAAACCGGATATTCTATGCCCACAAAGACCCTTTCATTGAGATTCGATACCACCGGCGCCCACCGCCTGGGGGACGGGGAGGAATAAACCTACATGAACGGGGTCTCACCTTACTGGAGTGTCCCAAGGTTCTGGGAACGGGTAACAATCAGGCTTCTCTGAAGGCGTCACGCCCGTCGCATTTGCCGCTGGCGGTGAAAATCCGATACCCTTTGGTTTCCATAGAAAAGTTAAGAAAAACTGGATGTTGTAAAAACATAATCCGTATCCTGCAGGGAGAGAGAACACGCCGGCCGGCAGAAGCCTCATTAATACACCATCCCAGATAAAAAAAAACACTAAAATTATAAGCTATACACAAAAAAAAAAAATAAAATAAATAGATATATATATATAAATTGCAATGTATATAAGCCATACAAAACGTATGATATATTATAAATATAAAAATAAATAAATTAAATGCTAGGTACGAAAAAAAATAAGGTAAAAAATAAGCTATACACAATAAATTACATAAAAATTCAAAGAAATATCGACAAAGTGTAATTAAATGCTAGGTACAAGTAAAAAAATTTAAACTAGACAAATAACTATTGAAGGTACAATGAAGTTATATATAACCACACACAAAAACAAATTATAAAAATATATATAAAATGTATAAAGATACAATGGTTTGTTTTTACAGTTAGCCAGATAAAAAATTGCCTTTTGGGTATAATCTCTGAAATGCCCATAGAAGGGATGGTTAGTAGAGGAATAGCAGCTACATTAAGCTATTTAACTCCCACCACCCTCAGCAAGTCACTTGCCAGATAATTGAGCAGCAGCTGCCCGGGTCTGGGGCCACAACTTCGTAGCCCAAGCATTCGCCGCTCCAGTGCCATAAAAATGGAGGCATCCCTGGCTCAACAAAGAGCAACGGCTTACAAAACACCCGAAGATCCAAACAAAGTCCCGAGACCTGGATTTAAAGCCCCGATCAGCCCCAGACAGGGCTAAAAGGAGCAGAACGGGGCGAGCCGGGAGAAGCCGTTAGCCGGGCAGAGACATGCGGGGCATTTAAAGAGCGAATACCCCAAAGAAGATCCCCAGCCCTGTCTGTGTATAAAAAAGGGGGGATTTACACGATATCGAGACTTTTCAGCTCGGGAAATCTATTGGAGCATGTTAATCCATAACCCCGTTTATATACAAACAAACACATATATATATATATAATATAAATAAAAAATAAAATAAAAAAAGAATACTTAAAAGCAGCAGTCTATAAACCATCAGAATCGCCCAATTAACAGAAAAACAGTTAAAGACTCACCGGTAATGTAGAAATTGGATCCAACTTAAACAGAAGAGGGGAGACCCCCGGGGTGCAGACAGTCGGGGGGTTACCGGGAGGAAGCTGTGTTGGGGGGAGGTGGATGGATGATGGTGACTTCAGCCGGCTGGGAAGGAGCTGAATCAGATCGGCGGCTCCCTCTGCCTTTATATAGAGAGCGGACAATAGGAACATGGGGCGGATCTGACTCCTCCCTCCCTCCCTCCTAGTACCGCCCCACTACCCCCCCCCCCGCCACTGGGGCAGATACTGGGGCAGACAGACAGATACTGGGGTATTACTATTCACACGGGCAGCTGCTTCACTTGTGTTATTGCTGTTTTAGAAGTCAGTGGAGGAAATCATTTTATTACATTTTAGCATTATATCTGTAAAAAAAAGTTCTTGCAGGTGGAGCAATCACCATGGAAACCAATGGAACGTTCGTGCTGATTGCTTCTCATTGAGAACTTCGCACAAGGATCGCTCAATATCATTATCAATGCGGTTATCTAACAAAAAAGCCGAAAAATAGATATTATTTAATAACATTCTGTAATACAAAGTAACAAATCTATTATTTACACAAACATAGCATATCAAAATTAAAAAAATATATAATATATATAAAAAGATATCTATGTATTTAAAAATGTGTTTTATATCTCACCTAGGTGTATATTATACATTAATGTTGGGGAAAAAATGCATTGGATTTATTGGATTTTCCTTATTTTCCATTACAATTCTGAAAAAAAATTTCTTAGTAGAATCTTTTAAAATATTTTATTTTAAATAATTTTCTGTCCTAGTTTTAGGATAATAAAGTAGATCCGAGTCCTCATTAGTCTGTAATATTACATTAAATTGTGAAATGTGAGGTTTTATCTAATATCACGTTTGCGGCTCGTTATCAGCGAGACATGAAAGGATAGAATCTGAGAAACTTTCACAAAAGAGCCATTTGGTTTTTTTAGATGATCTGGTGAGATGCGGCCTGGATCTCTGCGTTAGACGATCACCGGGGAGATCATTTAATAATAACAATGTATCTGCTATATCAACACATATCACTCCCACTGGTTTCATGATCCATGTATCCACTTCCATATCTAAATGTAACTTTTTTTTAAAATTGTTACAACAACACCAATATTTTTTGGAATGTAGCGTAAAATAGAGAGAGACTTTAACAGTCAGAGATGGGTTTGGGGGTTTTATAAATGTGATTTTAGGAGAACTGTGTTGGTTGTCATGAGCTGCAGTACCCAAAGAAAACCACTGGGGGGCTCACCTGTCATCTTCCAAATGTAAAGGATTGAATTTTAATTTGGATAAAACTGCGAGTATTTTAAGAAATTTCACAATAATCACAACTAAGACACAAAAACCCATAGAATTCGCAGGCAGATCGGCCCCACCCGGCCCCCGTCTAGTCACGCGTTTCTCCTGCTGTAACGACTCAAACCTTAATCAGTCGTTGGTCTCGGCTTAGATTCAGGAGCCGTTTGTCTATCCCGCGCATGTTTAATGCCCTCACTGTATTACCCTCTACCACTTCTGCTGGGAGGCCGTTCTCCTTATCAACCACCATCTCAGTAAAACTTCCTTACATTACATTTAAACCTAATAATTATTTATTGATTTACATAGCACCATCATATACCGCAGTGCTGTACAATAATCATATATCATATCATACATCCTTGCGTTACATATTCACGTCCAAAAGAATGGCTGAGATTAATAGGGATTGCAGATAAACCGTATTACAAGAACATTCTGCTGCCTACCCCAGCCAGGAGCGAAACATGCTGACCCAAAGAGCTTACACTCCATCAATGTAAGGACACTAGTGTGGGCGAAAGCCCGACTGTCTTAAGTTTTAATGCGTTTTCAGTTTGTTTCCCGGTTATTTGCTACATCTGCACATTTATCAAGATCAGGCGACAAAAACGCTGATCACTCCGAACCAGCGCGAGCCACCGGCGGCAGGACACACGGCACGTGCTGTACCGGGGTTTGCCTGAGAATAAGGAAGTGGGTTTTAATGTCACTGCTAGCGAAAAGTTTAACATAACCCCCCCCCAGCGCTGTATACAGTAATATAACCCCCAGCACTGTATACAGTAATATAACCCCCAGCGCTGTATACAGTAATATAACCCCCAGCGCTGTATACAGTAATATACCCCCAGCACTGTATACAGTAATATAACCCCCAGCGCTGTGTACAGTAATATAACCCCCCCAGCTCTGTATACAGTAATATAACCCCCCCAGCGCTGTATACAGTAATATAACCCCCCAGCGCTGTATACAGTAATATAACCCCCCAGAGCTGTATACAGTAATATAACCCCCAGCACTGTATACAGTAATATAACCCCCAGCGCTGTATACAGTAATATAACCCCCAGCACTGTATACAGTAATATAACCCCCAGCGCTGTATACAGTAATATATCCCCCCCAGCGCTGTATACAGTAATATATCCCCCCCAGCGCTGTATACAGTAATATAACCCCCCAGCGCTGTATACAGTAATATAACCCCCAGCGCTGTATACAGTGATATAACCCCCCCCAGCGCTGTATACAGTAATATAACCCCCCAGCGCTGTATACAGTAATATATCCCCCCCAGCGCTGTATACAGTAATATAACCCCCCAGCGCTGTATACAGTAATATAACCCCCAGCGCTGTATACAGTGATATAACCCCCCCCAGCGCTGTATACAGTAATATAACCCCCAGCGCTGTATACAGTAATATAACCCCCAGCACTGTATACAGTAATAACCCCCCAGCGCTGTATACAGTAATATCCCCCCCAGCGCTGTATACAGTAATATAACCCCCCAGCGCTGTATACAGTAATATAACCCCCCCAGCACTGTATACAGTACCCTCTACCACCTCTGCTGGGAGGCTGTTCCACTTATCCACCACCCTCTCAGTATAAAGCTTCTTTCCATTCCTTCTCAGCCTCTGATCTTCTAGTTTTAGCTCATGGCCTCCTTTTCTAATTATATTAGAGTAATAGAACTCTGGCGCATTTTGGTACAAAGCCCAATGATGGGTTCCATCGCCATAGCAACCAATTCACACATCGGGAACCTGGATTGGCCACCATGTTGATGTGAGTACTTTACACGTTACCCCGTATAATAATATTTTTTTTTACATACATTTTTTTTACATTCATAGGACACGCAGTCCTCAGCAGCTTGAGTGCTTGAAACATTGAAATTTGGACAAGATGTAACAATTTACATGCCTGCCTCGTACCTATGCTCACAGGATGCTCAGCCTCTGTAACTACTACACCTTCAAAATGAGTTAAATGAAAGTAAAGTCTATAAAATATATTTAAAAATAATATAAAATAATGTAATATATAAAATAATGATGATAATAATAATAGATAGAATGTGCTTTGAAATGGAGATAAAATATTACCATACAAATGACAATGTAAATGCTTTAGGGTGTGAATAGGGAGATATTTAAATATATATTTATTCTGAATTTACCAAATTATTATTCTTTCCCCTTTTTCTCTCAATTTTCACCCAAACAAAGGCCCCTTTGAACCCCCCAGTGTTTTTAAACAAATAAACCAATTATCCGTTTTGAATTTTAATAGAAATCCATATTTTTGGTATGGTTTAAAAAATTGCGACATTGTTTGGGAACTGCCCCGGGTGGGGTATTATGTGGAAATGCGATTATGGCGGTGTGAGGGTGGGGTGTTTTTGGGGAGTAATATTTCCTTTTACACAAAGCCAAAATCAGGAAGGTATTGAAATGCAAATGTCTTCCCCGGCAGGAAGCAGGGAGGCGGCAGACGGGGGTCTGGGGTTTGGGGTGGAAGAGGAGAGTAAAAAATACTGAAGATTTCGTATGGAACGAGCCCATGGCTTCCTAGGATCACTGTATTACCCTCTACCACATCTGCTGGGAGGCTGTTCCACTTATCTACCACCTTCTCAGTACAGTAACGAGGAAGAGTGGAGGGATGTTGAGGTCATCCGGGTGAACAACCCCATCTCCCAAGTTGCCAAATCTTTATTCTTTATCATTCCAGAAGTAGTGGTTATGGGGGCAGACACCCGGTTGTAGAGATACTTTCAGTGGGAGTTACTGCGACCCCCATCAACATATAGCCCACCAATGCCACATTTAAAGGGACTCTCTCAGCCATCATAAACATCGTGATAGCTGAGAGGTCCCCCCTTGCGTGGGGTGGGGGTGGTTTCTACGGAATCTCCCCATAAGCATTTGCCCCTTTAATCTGCCCCCCCTCTCCGCCAGCTGCTGTGCAGGTAATATCTCCTTACACGTGGAAGAAACATGCGCTGGACACACTTCCCATGGAATGCTTCAGGCAATCAATTAATGGTGTAAATCATCAGATCATGGAGAGGGAGGGGGCTGCAGCCGTGGAGCTGCAGTTTCTCCTTAGGGCAAGATAAATATTTGTTTATTTTTTTTCAGGTTCTGCGGATTGTCCCTTTAATGAAGACCCGAGACGTATAAGGAACACCTTATCAGCAGACATTTGCCCCCCCCCCCCCCCGGGGGAGTTGGTATCAATAGCCTGCAGCTGTGCTTTCCAATACACAAAGCTCCGTACCTCTAGGACTCTTCTCATGGCAGCTGGCGCACCCAAAGCTTTGCTTTCACAGAAAGGCCAGAGATTTATGGATATGCGTTCAACTAGTTTTTAGACAAAGGAGAAGAAATCCCTAGTGGTTTCAATGTAATGTAAGGTTTTACTTTACTGAGAGAGTGGAACAGCCTTCCAGCAGAAGTGGTAGAGGGTAATACAGTGAGAGGATTAAACATGCATGGGATAGACATACGGCTCCTGAATCTAAGACGAGACCAACGACTGATTAAGGTTTGAGTCTTTACAGCAGCAGATGAAAAAGATGACCCCCGGGGGTCTGATAACGTCTCCTTAACCATCATGTGCTGTGTTTAGGGAGGGTCTGCGATGTGACCGCTCTGCAGGAGACCCCCGCTGACCTCGGTTCTAGATTTTAGGGTCAATAAGTGCTTTTTCAGGATGCGGAGATGACTCGGTGATGTTTATTTACCTTCCAGTCCACATACCGGTGACCAGCCCCTGATAGTGGAGATAACGTCACATATTGTCCTATCTGGGTCACATCAGGAGTCCGGAGCTATTAGTGGGACAAAGACCCCCGACAGCGCCCAGCGTGACCACAAGTAAACCGCATTCAAACTCAACAGAATCAGAATATTATGTATGGGCTGCGTAATCAGACGATGAAACGCTGTGGGGTTAATATCAGGTTTTTATGGAAAAGATAAATAGTGAAATTCAGATTGTGCTCAGGTGGCAAAGGGTTAATATTAAGATTTGTTGGGCAGGTTACAGGGTTAATATCGGAATGGAGCAGTTATAGGGTTCATATTGGAATGGAGCAGTTATAGGGTTAATATCGGAATGCGCCAGTTATAGGGTTGATATCGGAATGCGTCAGTTATAGGGTTAATTATGGAATGCGTCAGTTATAGGGTTAATATCGGAATGGAGCAGTTACAGGGTTAATATCGGAATGCATCAGGCTCATTGGGTTTAGTTTTCTGCTGCTCACTCTGACCATCAGCAGCTACACTGCCATTGGTGGAGAAGGCCAGCGCCCCAGGTATCCCAACCAATGAGTGAAGCAGAAGACACCTGAGGGGGCGGGGAATGCTATTTCCATATAATTTACGGTTGGCACATTTTGATGTAATGGTTGCATCATCGGTGACCGGAGGGGGGGTTCTTTTAGTCCACGTGGGTTTAACTCTTTCCCAGCTGTGGTGTTCGCAGCGTCTGCACTTCTTTATTAATATGTAATACCTGAAAGGGGAATCCCCACAAATCCCAGTAATAGTTTTTTTTGCCCCATAATATAAAGTTTTCAGGCAGCTGCATATCAACCGTTTGTATGATTCTCGCTCTGTTATCTGACCCCCAATCTACTAAACCCCCCGACTCCTTATCATACTGCCTGTGGGAAACAATAGAATGGCTCAGTCTTAATTACCCAGCCAGACTCTCTGACTAATGAAAGTCTATGGAGGAAAGTCTATGTGCATCTGAAACGTTGGTGGGGATGTGGGCTGGTGGGGATGTGGGCTGGTGGGGATGTTGGTGGGGTCTCCAACCCCACAGCTATCGCTCTTCGCTAGGGACCGATCGAGGGCTATTATGTTATTAACATACTGATAGCATTCCTGCTTTAAAACAGGTGACTTTTGTAAAGCAAGAATATCCAGCAATCTGTTATGTCGGCATTCCAACGGTGGAACTTGGAACGTCTTGGGTGATTAGAGATGTTCTCCGATTATATTTAACTGACCCGCCGCCTCCAGCGAGGTGTAAAGATCAAGTAACTAAAATTAAGCCCCAGGAACAGGAACGTTCCATGAGTGCCGTGCGCCCTACCGAGAAGTCAGTAACACGCACTAACCCCAGCCAAGTCACACGGCGGCCTGTCCGCAGAAGAGCCGGGACACTCCAGACGTGGGATCGCGCTCACGTTTAAAGCTCTCATCGAGCGCTCCACAAACAGCCTTAGGAGGAGAACAGATTTACACGGAAACGGAACCTAAAATAAAACGTTCTCCGTTACCACGGAACGTCATCTTCCAGACTAGAGAGCTGGTTCTTGGTCGTGTTTCAGATCCAGAAGCCATATGTCTATCCCATGCAAGTTTAAATCCCCTCTACCACTTCTGCTGGGAGGCTGTTCCACTTATCTACCACCGGGGCAGTTGCCTTCATCTGGGGCTTCAAACGGACAAAGTAAAGCATGTGGCCGTGTTCAAGAACCAAGCGCTTCGAAGCAGTGACAGACATCCCAACTTTGCTGAGAGCCTCGGGTAGAAGCCACCTGATCCCCTACGAGGAGCTCCAAGTTTCTGTTTTACTTGCCCCCTTTCTGGAGGAGCTTCAAATGGGACGAGTGGGACAGCTCCATCCCTGAGGGACCCCCAACTGGAGGAAGCGCAGCAGGATTGGGGTCCCCTGGGGTGATTAATAAGCTCATTGGAGTGAAAGACATCATGGGGCAACCTCCGGGGCTTCCATGGTGCCACAGAAGAGACTGCATGGAGTAATGGAGTAATGCTTGTAGGGGAAGAACGCCAAACGAAACACGATGCAAACAGAACACCTTTATTCAAACATGGAATGCACGGGTGGACCTTTAAAGAGCGGATCTGCTCTAAACACAGAGAGCAAAGATTGTGTCTTCAAGTATGGCCGCCGGCCGCGGGAATACTCTCTGCATCAAAGCGCAGCAGCCTTTGACCTCTAAAATAAAAACATACCCAAAGAATCTAGGGTTTTGGTCAACAGTGGAGATAATTACAGATTATTCGCCAGACGTCAAGCATGATTTTGAACTTGTTAACCGCGCACCGTTCCTGTGCAAAATAACACAATTGCCCCAAAACTTACATTAGTTCCTAGAAAGATACAATATATCTGCTTTACGGAACTTACATTTGTTCCTAAAAGATACAATATATCTGCTTTACGGGACTTTACTAGCACCACGTGGATTTGGACCTGTTAGTCATTTTTTCCCTTCTAGGTCAGGTCTTCATGGATCTTCTTGGTGATTTGAGGACTCTTCCTTATATTGCACCCCTCGATGTCCTATGCTGCCCTATGTATAGGGGGAGGGGTGGCTCCTGCCAGAGGGCCCGTTCCTCCGACACAGGGGACATTTGCCGTTCTAATGTCTTCATCGTCTTATTAGGAGAAGGCTCATGAGCCGTGGGCCATCATCATGGCTCTCTTCAGCTGCTCGTAACTCACGAACATTACGATGTTCCAAGAGCCGAGTCTCAGGAACGCCGGCACGAAGCTGTAAAGAAACAAAAATAATAATAATAAAAAATATAAAAATTATTTGGTACCAATTAAAAAAAAAAAAAAACGATCCGGTAACAGATCAGTTTTCTTAACACGTTTCTTATTTTATCCCTCCTTACAGCCTATGTAGAATAGAATAAAGCGCATGACATCATTAACTATGGCCATCAGGAGAGGTCTATGGCCCCCAGGAGAGTTCTATGGCCCCCAGGAGAGTTCTATGGCCCCCAGGAGAGTTCTATGGCCCCCTGGAGAGGTCTATGGCCCCCAGACGGACCGCTCCATTTATGTTCTGAGGCAGAAGGAGCCTCAACATTCTGTTGGTGGCAGTCCCACTGATCGACCATTTTTAATAAAGCCTCCCTACCCCCCCCCACACACTTGCGTTCCACGTGTCCTTTTGTGTTACGTGTTAAAGGATCGTGGGGTGGACCTGAGTTTAAAGACAGTTGGAACTCTGGCTATTTAAGCTTCCCGCGTTCCCCGGTTTTACCCAACGAAGCAGAACCACCCAAGGTTCTACCAACCCCCTCTGAGGACCAGACGCTCGATATTCGGCAGATCCACCAGAGGCGGACCTTCCCTATAGAAGAACGCTCAGCTGGCCAACGTTCCTCAACAGACCTCGTCGTATTCATTAAAGGGCAACTTAATTAACCCACTTGACCAAAAATATCTCAACACCTTGAACTTCAGGAGAGACGGAACCAAGACCTAGAAGAGACCCCCCCCTGAAGAATCTCTTCCCCTTTTTAACCCTTTTTTCAAAGGCGTTTCAGACTCACCCCTTGTAAAAAGCGGGGCTCCCCTCTTTCACCAGCATGGTCACGGCGCAGTCCAGAGCGTTCTTGTACTGCCCGCCGGTAGAGTTCATGTACCGGGTCTTCACGACATCCACCGGCGAAGCCACGATCGTCGCGCAGAAGCCGGCGCCAAACGCAGCCACAAAATGACACGGCAGGTTATCTGCGTGAGACGGATTTACATCAGAAACGGTAATTCGGGGTGGAAAAACACCAATTCTTATCAAACGTTTCTATTGCCCTGTTTGATCCAAATCATTGCAAAAAAAAAAAATATAAAAAAATAGATTTCTTGTTATTCAAAGTAATTGAAAAATAACTAGAAATTGAATCACAATCATGAAAAATAGCTTAAAATTAAGATTTTTTTTTTTAGGAAATTCCACACAAAAGTTTGTATTATTTTTATTAATAATATATTTTTTAAATATATATTATTTGTATTATTTTTATTATAAATTTTTATTTATATAGCGCCATCATATTCTGTGATGCTGTACAATCCGATATTCAGGATATTATTATTTTTTTTTTAATATATATTTATTATTTTTTTATTATTTATTTTTAATGATATAGCGCCATCATATTCTGTGATGCTGTACAATCCGATATTCAGGATATAATTAATATTTTTTTATATATATATATATTTATTATTATTTGTATTATTTGTATTATTCATTTTTAATGATATAGCGCCATCATATTCTGTGATGCTGTACAATCCGATATTCAGGATATTATTAATATTTTTTTATATATATATATATTTATTATTATTTGTATTATTTGTATTATTCATTTTTAATGATATAGCGCCATCATATTCTGTGATGCTGTACAATGAGATATTCAGGATATTATTTATATTTTTTTTATATATATTTATAATTATTTTTATTATTCTTTTTTAATGATATAGCGCCATCATATTCTGTGATGCTGTACAATCCGATCAGGATATTATTAATAATTTTTTTTATATATAATTTATTATTATTTGTATTATTTTTATTATTCATTTTTATTTATATAGCGCCATCATATTCTGTGATGTTGTACAATGAGATATTAAGGATATTATTAATATTACTATTAATTCCAGGGGCTCTGCAGTTATTCTCTTACATTTTAACAATTTTTTTTTTTTGGAAAGATCATTTTTAGCCAAAAATGTATCAATGAATAATTAAATGTTAGAGTGCCACGGATCGGCTATTACTGGAGTTCCGTGGCACATATAATATAATTAGCACCACAGACTTTATCTGTCTCCAAATGTTATTTACTATTTACTATTATTATTCACTGCTTGAAAACAGATCGAATAAGAACCCGGATTATTGGATTTTGGTGTTTTTTGGGTTATTTTGGTGCCAGTTAAGATTCATTTAACAGAAATATCATATGCTGCTGAAATAGATCACACAATGTACAGCGCCGCGGAATATGGTGGCGCTATACAAAACAATAAATAATAATAACTGCAATGTCTGTGTATTGCAAACATATTTCCTGTTTCTAGCCACAAGAGCTTGCACTCGTATCTTGGTAGATAAAAGCCGTATCCACCCCCCCCTCCCATCTGAAGGATGTACGTGGAGGGAGATGTTTTATAAAAACCTCCACCTGGAGCAGAGACCGGACAAACGCCAATAACCTCCCTCCTTTTAGATTGTAAGCTCTTGTGATTGTTACTTTCTAATTGTACAGCGCTGCGGAATATGACGGCGCTATATAAATGAATAAATAATTATAACGCCTTACCTGTCATTAGGTGCCGGTTGAGAATGGCTTCCTTGATGAGGTCGTACGTAACCAGCTCTGCGCAGTTGACGATGGCGTTGCGGGTGATGTTCGGCATGGTCCCTGAGTCGGAAAAGACAGAACATTGGTGAAAACCCCAAAGTAACCTTTTCTTTACTTTTGTCTAAGGTCAATTCAGAAGGAGTTACTGAGAGGGTGGTAGATAAATGGAACAGCCTCCCAGCAGAAGTGGTAGAGGGTAATACAGTGAGGGTATTAAACACGCATGGGATAGGCATACGGCTCCTGAATCTAAGACGAGACCAACGACTGATTAAGGTTTGAGTCTTTACAGCAGGAGAAACGGCAGACTAGACGGGGGCCGGATGGGGCAGATCTGCTTGGAAACTCTATGATGCTCTGCTTGGCTGAGTGTTCTGGGAGTTGTATTTCCCGCCTGTCTCCTCTGCAGTCGTTTATCATGCTTTAGATGTTGGGTGTTATTTAGAAAAAAAGCGGTTCTGATACAATGTTTAATGGTCATCACCGTGGCAACCGACAGACCAGTCTTCCTGATCGGATCATCACATTGGTTGCCACGGTGACAAGACCACTTTTTCTTCCCCTTTTCATACATATCACCTCCCAGACCCTCGCCGTCCTACCTTTCCAGAGTCCTTTGAGTCCCTCCTCTTTGGCGATGGTCTTGTAGGCGTCCACCGTCCCGTTATAGCGCTTGTTCCCGTCGGAGACCTTGACGTGCGCCTGGAACCTCACCTTGACCACGTCCGTGGGCTGGGCGAAGGTGACGGCCAGGGCCCCCGTGGTGCAGCCGGCCAGCAGCCTACACCAGACGCCCGAGTCTAGAACACAAGAACCGTGCGGCGGGTCAACAAGAGGACCTCGTGTCCCACCTCAGTGGAGATCTTCATGGACCAAACCTATCACTAAAAACCAGGCTCGTTATATGGGGCTGACTTCATAAATACATCAAGCAGCACGATCTGTCCACCTGTTGTTAAGCAGGGATCCTACAAATCGTTAGAAAGTCTTCTAGAACGCTAGAAGTTTCTGGGTTAACTACTGGTGGCCAACAGCAGGTAGCCCCCCCCCGGCCGACCTTTGCCATCATGTGCTTGGCCAGATTACACCTAAGGATCATGGGATTTGTAGTCCAGGCTGCCTGTAGTTTGGGGAGATGTGGCCACTCGTTGAGCGTGCACTCACTTTCTGCTTGGCGGCAATAGAAATGCTTGACCGAGTCATAGAGGCCGATCCGGACCGAGGCGAAACTCATCTGTCTCTGGAGCCCGGCCACCAGGCCGTTGTAGAGACTGGCCGCCCCCTCCGTGCGCACCATGGTGGTGATGGTGCCGTAGACCCCCTTGTACTGGACGATCCTGACGCTCTTCTCGGACACGCTTTCCCCTTGGATCTGTAAGCAGAAAGAGTACGACGTCAGATGGTCCCATCGATTCAGGAGCCATATGCCCTCTACCACTTCTGCTGGGAGGCTATCCCACATATCTACCACCCTGTCAGTACACAATAAAATAGCCCGGCAGCGCTGGTACCTGCAGTCTGACTTTAGCGGTGTCCAGTGGAAAGGTAAATAAGTCGGCGATGCACGCCGCCGTCCCCGCGCCCACAAATTTAATCGTGGCTGTCGGGGGGATGTCTGTCGGCTTCAGTCCAACCATTGTCGGTTCAATCGAAATATCTCCGGAAATCCGCTGCTAGGGAAACAAAACCGTCCCTACGATATAAATACGTAATGCAGGCCTATACATTCTATGCAAGCTGGACTACAACTCCCATCATCCCCCGTACCTCAATTTGGCATTTTCTACAACACAGCAGTCACAGAACATGTCGCATCCACTATCTGAGAACCATCACAGTATGCATATTAAGCCTGTTTGTGGCCCCCATGAGTGGAATATGGCCCCCATGAGTGGTCTATGGCCCCCATGAGTGGTCTATGGCCCCCATGAGTGGTCTATGGCCCCCAGGGGAGGTCTATGGCCCCCAGGAGAGGTCTATGGCCCCCTGGAGAGATCTATGGCCCCCAGGAGAGGTCTATGGCCGCTCCATTTATGTTCTGAGGCAGAAGGGGCGGCCGCTGGCGCTGAGGTCACTTCTCTGAATCCATGAAATGAACGTTAATGAAACGCGATCGGATGTGGGGCAAAGGGGAGAAACGTGGCTCTCCGCAGCGGCCCCTCCGCCCCCGAGTGTCCGGCAGATCCGGTGGCCGCTGCGGAATGGGGGTAAAAGTCCTGGACGCGAGGCAGAGAGTGAAACAGGATCGGGCACTCTGTCAGGATGCCCAAACGGCAACCTGTCACCTCAGCAATCTGCCCCATTCCTGCCCGGCTGGCCCTTCTACTGTACCGGCATGCCCCAGGTGGACCCCCGTCCTGTTACCCCACCATACCCACCTACATACCCCCCCTCCATTCCACACCCTTATCTAAGGGACATTTTACAGGTACCTGCCGGCAGATTGGCCCCATTCGGCCCCCGTCTAGTCACCCGTTTCTCCCGCTGTAAAGACTCAGACCTTAATCAGTCACGGTCTCGTCTTAGATTCAGGAGCCGTATGTCTATCCCATGCATGTTTAATACCCTCACTGTATTACCCTCTACCGCATCTGCTGGGAGGCTGTTCCACACATCTACCACCCTCTCAGTAAACCTAAAGGAGAAGTAGCACAATGGCTGCCTGTTTTAAATAACGAAATGCAGACATTCCTTCATAGAATACCAGAGAAAAACCATTTCATCCATAGAATGAAATAAAAAAAATATTAAAAATAAAAAAATTGAAAAAATTAATTTCATGCTTTTTAAGCGAATCTTCTGTGGAATAAGTAAGGATTTTTTAATAAGATTTTTTTTTAATAATGTTTCCTTTAAAACAATATCTGCCTTCATTTCTGAAATTAATATTCATTTTTTTTGCTTCTTAAAATTTTTAGAATCGTATTTTCTGCTGCAACTTCTACAATGCAACCCCCCCAAAAAAAACACCCAAATTACCGGTAAATAAAAAATATAGGATTTAAAAACTGACTATAAAACCTGATATATAAAGTTATTCACTTATTACTATTTATTAATATGTTTATTATTATTTTTAATAGAATTAATCTAAATCATATTTTGAACCCATTCTGTTTATTAATGGGAATTAAATGCTATCATTTAAAATGTACAATTAAAGATGCAGTTCCACTTACAGAAAATATAAATTGCACCCTCTGTTCAGCAAATAAACCTTTTTAGAAGTGTCGGTATTTGTGTCACGTGACAATTAAGCATTCCCAGCAAAAATGATGAATAAACGAAAATGTCGTTACTTCTAACCGTGTTTTTAGTTAGAAATGCGTGAAATTCAGTAGGTGGGCATCGTTCAGGTTTTTGGGCGCCTACCTGCTCGGTTTGTTGTTAGAGGTGTCGGCGGTGGCCTCCGGGGGTCCGAGGGAAGCAGCCAATTCCAGGGTTGGCGGAGGGCGCTGGTCCTCGTGTATTTATACCCCGGTCACCTTATCCCGAAGCCAGGGATGAAAACACGGATCATCTGACGGGCAGCAGCCCAAGTGCCCCCCCCCCGGCCAGAACCCAGAGGTCATTTAGGTAAATAACGCAGTGACGGGGGTCCTTCCAGCTACGATAACATTTCCAGCTACATGCTGAGTTACTGAGAAGACCCTCAAATATAGAGACAACCTCTCTATACCACACACTGCTATATAAAGGAGAATAACCCCGAGTGCTGTATACAGTAATATAACCCCCAGCGCTGTATACAGTAATATAACCCCCAGCGCTGTATACAGTAATATAACCCCCAGCGCTGTATACAGTAATATAACCCCCAGCGCTGTATACAGTAATATAACCCCCCCAGCGCTGTATACAGTAATATAACCCCCAGCGCTGTATACAGTATTATAACCCCAGCACTGTATACAGTAATATAACCCCCCAGCGCTGTATACAGTAATATAACCCCCCAGCGCTGTATACAGTAATATAACCCCCCAGCGCTGTATACAGTAATATAACCCCCAGCGCTGTATACAGTAATACACCCCCAGCGCTGTATACAGTAATATAACCCTCCAGCGCTGTATACAGTAATATAACCCCCAGCACTGTATACAGTAATATAACCCCCAGCGCTGTATACAGTAATATAACCCCCAGCGCTGTATACAGTAATATAACCCCCCCAGTGCTGTATACAGTAATATAACCCCCAGCGCTGTATACAGTAATATAACCCCCAGCGCTGTATACAGTAATATAACCCCCAGCGCTGTATACAGTAATATAACCCCCAGCGCTGTATACAGTAATATATCCCCCAGCGCTGTATACATTAATATAACCCCCCAGCGCTGTATACAGTAATATAACCCCCAGCGCTGTATACAGTAATATAACCCCCAGCGCTGTATACAGTAATATAACCCCCAGCGCTGTATACAGTAATATAACCCCCAGCGCTGTATACAGTAATATAACCCCCCAGCGCTGTATACAGTAATATAACCCCCAGCGCTGTATACAGTAATATAACCCCCCCAGCGCTGTATACAGTAATATAACCCCCAGCGCTGTATACAGTAATATAACCCCCAGCGCTGTATACAGTATTATAACCCCAGCACTGTATACAGTAATATAACCCCCCAGCGCTGTATACAGTAATATAACCCCCAGCGCTGTATACAGTAATATAACCCCCCAGCGCTGTATACAGTAATATAACCCCCAGCGCTGTATACAGTAATATAACCCCCCGGCGCTGTATACAGTAATATAACCCCCCAGCGCTGTATACAGTAATACAACCCCCAGCGCTGTATACAGTAATATAACCCCCCAGCGCTGTATACAGTAATATAACCCCCCAGCGCTGTATACAGTAATGCCGGCTGGTATAATTCTGTGTCTCGTGGTTATCATCACCTTCTGTTATTCTCTCTTTCTATTCTCAGTATTTTAGTCGCATAATTGGGGAAAATAAGATTTAATACAGAATAAAAATGTGTTTTAGCCCCCCCCTTGCATTTAATAATTTATTACCAGGAGCAGCCAGGATGGCTCCTGCTATTTAACCCTTTGAAATGGGTTAGTTTGGGGTTAATTCTGCTCCAGCTGTCTCCTGTAGCTGCGTCAGACCCACTTCATTCTTAGAATCTGGTTCGTACCGGCTTCTTGTTGGCTCTTCTGATTGGCCGGGTTTGGGCGAGCTCAGCCAATGACAGCCGGGGGCTGGAGGGAGGCCGGGAGCTCGAAACATCTTGTCCTGAAAAGTAACGAGTTGTTTACATGACGAGGATTGGAGGAAACCGGACCCGGCTGCGAATGAATGAGACACAAAGAGGAGACGGAACGCTCGGTCCCGGGAACTGACCCCAAGATCTGTTACCGGAACATAATAGTCCGCTGTACCGGCCCCTTATACACACGGTCCTCCATACGTACCGGCCCCCAATACATACCGTCCTCCATACGTACCGGCCCCCAATACATACCTGCTCCTTATACATACCGTCCTCCATGCATACCGGCCCCTTATACATACCGACCTCCATACGTACCGGCCCCTTATACATACCGTCCTCCATACGTACCGGCCCCCAATACAAACCGTCCTCCATGCATACCGACTCCTTATACATACCGTCCTCCACACGTACCGGCCCCTTATACATACCATCCTCCATATGTACCGGCCCTTAAACATATCGACCTCCATACGTACCGGCCCCTTATACATACCATCCTCCATACGTACCGGCCCTTAAACATATCGTCCTCCATACGTGCCGGCCCCTTAAACATACCGACCTCTTATACATACCGTCCTCCATGCATATCGGCCCCTTATACATATCGTCTTCCATACGTATCGGCCCCTTATTCATACCGTCCTCCATGCGTATCGGCCCCTTATACATACCGTCCTCCATGCGTATCGGCCCCTTATACATACCGTCCTCCATGCGTATCGGCCCCTTATACATACTGACCACCGCACATACCCCAAAGAAATACTGAATAATGAATAAATGTGTATAAAGGAAATCTGGGAAATCTATTCACGCCAGCGAACCAAAATTCTCACGGCAAGACCCGAATAATAATAAATACGACTAAGAGATCCCAATCTATCCGGCTGGGAGAGACATTTAAATATATAAAGGGATTTAACAAAGGACAGGAGGGAATTTATTTCAAAGGAGGAGAAAAGTTACAGCAAGAGACCGGAATCTAGAGGGTGGTAAATACAAGGAACAGTCTCCCAGCCGAAGTGGTAGACGGCATAGGCATATGGCTCCTGAATCAAAGACGAGACCAACGACTGATTAAGATTTGAGTCTTTACAGCAGGAGAAACGGGCAGACTAGACGGGGGCCGGATGGGGCCGATCTGCCGGCGGGTTCTATGTTTCTCATTAATTACTGAATTCTATTCTCTCTCTTATATCCCGCAGGATGGAACCAATTAGCGCTGAGGGTCTGCGGGTGGAGGAGAACATGTGGTGGCAAAAGGATGTGATTCAGCATTTTCCAAATAGTCTTATGCCACTTAGTGGGGCATCTTCAACCAGCCAATCAGAAGGCACGGCTAGGAAGGTGTGTTCCTTCCTGTGATTGGACAGCCCGTGCTGTACATACAGACTCCCATTCCTTACATGTCTGTCTCTCCGATGACATCTCGGAGTTAAAGGGGCACTGTAGGCATGAATATGATAGGAGCGGCCCCTTTAAATAAATGAAAAAACCCTAATAAAGCCCAATAAAAATATAAAACAATATGGCCACTTATTTTGCAGGCTTGACAGTTTTATACCATTTCTAAAAACTAGCACATACAGGGGAACTCTATGGGAAACAATAGTATGGCTCGGTCTTAATCACCCTGCCGGACTCTCTGACTAATGAAAGTCTATAGCGGAACGGACTTCATTAGCATCGCCATAAAGCATCAGCTCAGTGTGGTGTTTGAGCTGGGAAAGTCACCCAAAATATCACATGACTGACAGCAATGGCGGCCTCCGCTGTGGTGTTTTCCTCGGTTCACTTAATAAAATCTAATTCCTAAGAGTTTTGAAATATTCGGAATGGCCGACAGATGAGGAAGCCCAACGTGGCCCCCCCCACGGACAGCCCACGTGTAATAAAAGGCAGCTGGGGATGGTTTCTGGGACGTGCGCAGTCATCCTGAGTATTTTAATAGCATTCAGCGCGGCCTCCTGGGCCCCCACACAGGGCAATTATAAGCCGGGGGCCCCATTTAAAATTGGTTATCGTTCCATCAGCTCACCGAAAAACCCGGCAGGCAGAACTTCTCCTAAGCAGCGATATTACTGGTTATAAGAATGAACACCACATATAGCTTACTAATCGATATATATCTAATTAATAAGATAAAAACAGGCAAAAAAGGTACAAACAATGTGATTTTAATAAATTATACACACACACAGATAAAAACATACGGTCACAGTATATAAGGTTTTATCCTTCAAATCATGTAGAAAAGCAGTGGAATAATTTAAAAATACATATTCTATAAATATTAAAACGTTTTTACACTATTTCACACGCTGTGTACAATGGAAACAAAGATGCAAACGGTTCTTGCCGTTCTAGAAAAAGGTGCGATGCCCACCTAAAAAGTGACACGGGGGAGAATTCCAGGTAACAGAGATGGCCGGAGAACCCAAAAATTTGCATAAAGTTTGGAATTACAAAATTATTTCCGTACTTGATGGATTTCCTTTGTGTCCAACATGGTGGATCCTCGGGGGCGGGTGCATTATAGCCTGCTCCGAGCCAATTGGACAACGCCTTTCCTTGGTACTGCTCATGTTCTCATGCTTATCTGCCTTCTGAATTTGCTCAAACCTCACCGAGTCCAAACCCGTACCCGCTTCTAACCTCAAAGATAAGTATTAAATGTTCTAAGGCAAGGAGAGGAACCCCTTACGGCTCCTCGGATGCTAATAACATTTTTGGTGCCATCTGATATTTATTAGATTTATTATTTATGGTGGAAAAGCCTCAAGTTTGGGTCTAGAATGAGGGTTCCACAAGGAGACGGCATCGCACGAGGAGCGGACCTCCGCCCCGTGACAGAGCGGGGTACGAGATCTCCCCGACTGCGGCCCGGCCGGCAGCCGGATCCCACAGCAGGGCCAAAATCAGATCTAATAAAGTCCGCTGCGGATTTTTTTAAGGTCATTTAGTCGGGTTTAGGGTAAAAATGATAAATTCCTTCTTTTGGGGACCTGTCCTCGGCTAGAGACTACAGTCATCTCTGAGACCCTTTCCACGGACAATTCCAGAGACCTTATGGAGGCTGGAGGCATGACACAGACCACTGCCCCCCCCCCGCCCCCCTAGTGTTATGAATTTAGCAGGCTACAGGGCGTGTGTAATCCGGCATTCTACGCCTCGATAGCCCTACTTGGGTTTGGTAAACTGCGCAGCGAAGATCCTTGCGATCCGGCGGGTCTCCTCCTCCGGCAGATCCGTGCCGGTCAGCTTGGGCTTCGGGCGAGGATTCCTCCGGAACGGGATTCCTCTCGCTATCCGCGTTTCAGCCTTAAAAAAAAGTAATAAATAAATAAATTATATGCAATATAAAACAATTTAAACATATTAAACGTTATTTTGATGAATATTCCATTTTTTCTCAGTTTCTGCGCGTAAATGGTGTCTATAGGGGCTCGGTTTTAGACATGGGGAGTCTTTACCCGAGGAGGGGGAGGTGTATGTATCTGCATATCTTCCAACTATCTCGATTAAAGCAAGACAGTCCTGATTGTCGGGCCCCGCCGTCCGGCTTTTGAGGGCAGCGGAAGTCATGCTGTGGAGTGGGCCGAGGTCTCCTGGCTGTGTGCTGGGATATGACATCACTTCCTGGCATTCTGATTTGAGGTGATGGCGCTAATTGCCCCCAAAAACATGCAAAGCCCCCACCCCCCAGACCACGTGCCCATTTAGGGCACCTTAAATATTGCCAGCTCAACCAACCCTCAGGAAGAGATTCCATACCTACATAAAAACTCTAATAAAATCATTAAAACAATTATTTAAAATTTATTTACCCTTAAATACCATTTTTTTTTTTTTTTTTTACATATTTTAGAATAGATCGCTCATTAATCACAAGCGTCTCTCATTAAATAAACATTTGGAGAGCGCCGTTTAGTGAATAGGGGCTGCGGTTGCGATACTCTGCGAGATACTCTGCGAGATACTCTGCGAGATACTCGGTACCGATGGCTGATGGAGGAGAGACGGTGGATTATTTCAGGTCCTCTTTATGGCCGGCGAGGAGCGAAACCAGCTGCCCAATCTTAACTTTTTTTTGGGGGTAAAATGTGCCAAATTCAATTGTTTTTAGAAAAACATTCAAATATTTTCAGAGCACCCAAGGCCAAAGCGGGGTCTCCCCAGGGAACGGTGTCGTAGCCCCCGCAGTTTCCCGTGAGATCGGGAGAGACTTTTGCCGTCCCAGAATCCCGTGCTTTACTTTAACAGAATTAGGTTTATCTGCCGTTTGTGCTGAAATCCACAAAATATACATGGGGGGAAAAATTACGTTATTTCTCCCCTGTTGTAAAGGGAAGAACCGGAGCAGAAAGAGTTTCCGAGCAGGAAATGGTTAATCCGCCTGGAAGAAGATATCTCCATCAATACGGTTCTAGTAAATGAGTTAGTTTATAAAAGAAGCCGTTTCCCTGTCTTCTGGGAAATGATAGAACGGCTCAGTCTGAATCACCCAGCCAGACTCTCTGACTAATGAAAGTCTATGGAGGGACGGACTTCATTAGCATCGCCATAAAGCATCAGCTCAGTGTGGTGATTGAGCCAGGAAAGTCAGCCAAAATATCACATGACTGACAGCGATGGCATAGAGGAACAGGTGGGGGGGGTTATATTACTGTATAGGAGGTGGGGGGTTATATTACTGTTAACTACATTAGCATAAAGACATAATGCGCAGCCGTGTATACGCAGCCAGCACCCGCACCCATGCCATGAAGCGGGCAGCCCCCCCCAGGTGCACCATGAAGCGGACAGCCCCCCAGGTGCGCCATGAAGCGGGCAGCCCCCCCCAGGTGCGCCATGAAGCGGGCAGCTCCCCCCCAGGTGCATTTACACAACGCCAGAGGCTTCGCACAATGGGGTGTGCTAACTAAACGTTGTTCCGGAGGAGGTTTGTGGTTTTCACTCACGTCACTATTCAGGAGCCCTGTAGAATGTATGCTTCAATGTGCAGAGAGCCTTTAGGGGAAACCCGACGATTTACCTATACATCACACAGGGCCAGCCAAGAGAATGTTATGTATGGGAGCGGAATCTCCTGTCACGTAGCGAACGGACCCCAAAGCCTGGCAGGGGTAACGCATGTGACAGAAGCAGACGTGACTATACCCTTTTTCCACCCCTGCGGAACGGAGAGGGTTAAAGCCGCCGGTCACCGTGCGATCACCAAAAGCTCGTCACAACGCTGGCAAAAAAACCACGATTTCAGTAAAATAAAACCTTTCACTGGCAGGTGTCTCGAGAGACGCTTTAAATATTAACCCTTTAATCAGAAAGCACCCAACTGCCACCCATAGTGCCTGCCTGCGGCGATACCCCTAGCCTGGGGTCCGGGGAGGAAGGCGTTAATGTGCCTGTACAGTGGGAGCAGCTGATTGGGCGGCCGGCCGGCGAGTAATATTACTCCCGGCTAATTTCAGCAGCAGGCTTAGTCGGCAAACGTCATCCGGACAGAACCGGTTCCCGTTTATCACTGACGGTGAACTTTGTACACGGTTACGAGGAAGGTCCCTGTACATGCGCGGCCACGGCGCGGGGGGGATTCAACGCGGATACGGGGGATACGTTCAATAATTATGGTTTACGCACAGCCCAAGCTTCCCTGAACTCCTTTACTCTAGGTGGCCTGTACTGTTTCAGTTGGAAGTCTGTTCCAGGTATCCACTACCACTCCTGTAGAGTTTTCTCACCTTGTCCCTTTAAATAGTTTTAGCTGCGCGGCTCGGACGTTATTTATTCCATTAATTAATTAAGCCGGTGGCTGCCTGGGAGTGATGGGATACAGCCCGCTGGGCTAGAATTTTTTATGATCGCGTTGAATTTACGTGAACCGTAAACAAGCACCCATTACTGAACGGGGTAGAAGATCAGTGGAACAGCCTCCCAGCAGAAGTGGTAAAGAGTAATACAGTGAGGGGATTTAAACATGCACGGGATTGTTAAAATACCGATCATATGCCGAACGGCAGACAAATCCTAACCACGCTGGCTCAGATGGCCCCGGGGGGCTGCATACTCCACTCGAGATTACAATGGAATGCCTGCCAGGGCAACAACCTGCAGCGGCTCTAGCGGATTCTAAACTACAATTCCCACGATTCTTCAAGCAAGACTCCCAAAAGCAATTAGCTATAGACATGAAATGGATCATGGGATTTGTAGTCCAGCTGAAGCAACCCAAGCCGGTGATTGGTGCCGGACATTATTATTGGATCCAGTGGCTCTCCAGGGCTCGGCTGTTGGATCCGGTTAGCGGATCCGGACCGGATAACGTTTACCGCCCTGAATCGCAGGGCGTCTTCTTTTAAGGGCCCGAGGTGAGGAGGGAAGAAGAAAAGGGTTCAAGTTCACGAGGAAGAGAAATGAGTTTCAATAACAGGCGGGCGCAGCCGCTTCCGAGAAACAATGGGGGAAAAAAACAACCTGTTTACGAAACTGGAGGAGACGCTCCCCGGGCCGGCGGGGGCCGCACTCACTGCATGCCTTCCACGCCGGCTCCTGGAAAGTCACGCATGTTTACTGCATTCCTGCAGAGACAAACCGCCGGCAGCCAGCGAGGGGGACACCGCCACCCCGGGGGGATTCCAGAGACTCAGGGCTTAGCAGACGGGGGCCCATTTACCCGTTATTATTATTATCATTAAAAGTACACATATGTTATAACCTGAATTAAAAGTATACAGTAATAACCCCCCAGCGCTGTATACAGTAATATAACCCCCAGCGCTGTATACAGTAATAACCCCCCCAGCGCTGTATACCGTAATATAACCCCCAGCGCTGTATACAGTAATATAACCCCCCGCGCTGTATACAGTAATATAACCCCCCGCGCTGTATACAGTAATATAACCCCCCAGCGCTGTATACAGTAATATACCCTCCAGCGCTGTATGCAGTAATATAACCCCAGCACTGTATACAGTAATATAACCCCCCAGCACTGTATACAGTAATATAACCCCCCAGCGCTGTATACAATAATATACCCTCCAGCGCTGTATACAGTAATATAACCCCCAGCGCTGTATACAGTAATATAACCCCCAGCGCTGTATACAGTAATATAACCCCCAGCGCTGTATACAGTAATATAACCCCCAGTGCTGTATACAGTAATATAACCCCCCAGCGCTGTATACAGTAATATACCCCCCAGCGCTGTATACAGTAATATACCCTCCAGCGCTGTATACAGTAATATAACCCCCAGCGCTGTATACAGTAATATAACCCCCAGCACTGTATACAGTAATATACCCTCCAGCGCTGTATACAGTAATATAACCCCCCAGTGCTGTATACAGTAATATAACCCCCCCGCATTGTATTATTTTATCCCTTATAATATAATGCTAAAGCCCTAGAAAATGTATAGTTCATATGGTGCCCTCTAGTGGTCAGCATTCTTATAAGTGAAGTTTAAACCCCCTCAGTATCGGGGATACCTCAAAACACAGTACTTTTTTTTTTTTTTTTTACCATACGTGGGTTTAATCGCGATTCCCCTTTACCGTGTTTGATGAACCTGCGCAAATTACACATTTTCTTTTTTTTTTTTTAATAAAAAAAAATTGGGGGTAGTGAAGGGGGGCAGAGGGGGGGGTTATACTTTTTACATGTAGTGCAATGGGATGTCAGGACTTTTTGATTTTTAAATTTTTTTTTGCAGTGTTCATCTTGTTATGACATCACTGGGCGCACTGTTTTCACGCTTTTGCTTATTCTTTTATTTCTGATTTTTATTTATACATGCGCGGGATAATATGTCTCCTGAATCTAAGACGAGACCAACGACCGATTAAGGTTTGAGACTCTACAGCAGGAGAAACGGGCGACTAGACGGGGGCCGATCTGCCAGCAAATATTTAGTGCCCCCCATGTAAATAACTACATGGAAAGCGATAGTAACCGGGAGTATGATGCCACCTAGTGGACAGAGCTGGTAACCACAATCTGTGACTTACACAGTATCGGTATACTTTACAGCTGAAAATTACCGTTTCTGTGTCATATTTTTTGCCGACTGCACATAAAGCCAAGCAGAAAGTGATGTTTCTGGATATGAAGTGGGGGATTTGTACAGAAGAGGAGATGTAACTCACCTCCGAATCGGCAGCAGACGGGAGAGCCGGAGACACGCTCAGCATCCTCATGGAGGCTTCTAAGTGCTGCGGCGGCAGGAAAAAGTTTGGAACGAGTACGGGATCAGATCTACGCGGAAGAGGTTAGGGAAAGCAATATACGGTACACAGAAATATGAAATATACGAGCAGAGCCGATCCGCGCATGCTTCGTACCGCTCATTAATGGTCTCCGTCTACACGAGGCGACAAATCAGATTTCTGTTTCCAAAACTGTTTTTTTTTCTTCTTTTAAATATATTTATTCGAATTTAGGATGTTGATCGCCTTTAGCAACATATAACCCTCGCCTTACAAATACATTCTAAACCGGAGCCCCAGACTAGCCACAAGGCTCAACGGGCAGGTAGCCAGTGGCACCAGTGGTTTGCTCGGTCATTCTAACCCTTTAGTGTGCGGCTGATAGAAGTTTCCGCCGCGTGTATCCAGCAGGCAGCACTCACTCCATTTAGCGGCTGTGGGTGTTAAAGGGCCAGGGTTGATTTTCAGCCCCAGTCCGTCGCCGCCAAGCATCATCACACGAAGGAGACAGCGTCGGTCAGCCCTCCCAGCGCACGTTTACCCCGCGTAGCACCCATTATGTACCCTTTAAAGATGCCGACCCAGTGGACAGAAGTTAAATACACGCCGTCTTCTCACACGAGTGAAGGAAAGGATACAGAAGGTCACCGCAGCGGCCAGGAACCTCAGCAGTACTTTCCTCAGACGCATTGGAGTTCTGTTGCGAATCCGCAGACGGACGATCAGATTCGGAATAATCTGCTTGTGGTAGTGGAGACGGGGTAGACCTCCCAGCATAAGAGGCACCGACTGAGCTTTCTGGGTCACTACCCTCAGACGGTGATTCGGACGCTTGCCGAACCAAAGGAGGCTCATCGGGCTCTGGGTCGTCATTTCTATCCAACTCTTCTAATAATCCCTCCTGTGCTCTTTGGATTCCAGTTGAAGCGGAGCGCGGTTCATCCTGCGCGGCCCGCTCGCTATCACCGTTGGGTAAATGGAGGAAGCCTCGGACGGTAGAACCTTTGTCGGAGGTCTCAGGTTCCTCTGATGCGCTTGGGACGCTTGGATGCTCCTTGGGGTATAAAGACGAGAAGACGTTGCCGTCCATGGCGTGTTTGTTGCCGGATGAAACCCCAGCGTGTTGCGTTTCGTCTGTTCCGTGTAAATGTCGCTCGGCGGAAGGAGGATCGACGTCTGATAACATGCTGGACCAGGGGCTGGTCCTGTCGGTCATGGCCGTAACCTCATTGAGCGTTCTGGGTTCGATGAAGTCTTCCTCGTAGTCCTCGTCGCTGGCATACCGGGTATCGTCCAACTCTTCCTGGTGCTGCTCATCGACTAAGCTGCCGTCAACGCTGGCGCCGCTTCCCTTGAGCAGCTCCAGGTCATCTGTTTGAGGGTCCGGCGAGCCCCTGAGGGAAAACGGCGGGGTTGCCACTTGGGGAAGCTCGGCTTCATCCGCTCCCAGCTCCTCGTGACCCGCTGATCTCGTATCACCGCTGCGGCTGTCGGGGAGGCTTGCGGGGTCGCTCGCGTCTAGACGCTGGATGTCCGTGCCGTAGTCCGGTGTCCCGTAGTCCGATGTCCCGTAGTCCGGTGTACCGGTATGAAATCCCTGAAGGTCTAAGCAACACAAAACACGACATGGATCTCCGAGCATCGGCACATATTGGATAAATATTTCACCAACGCCCTCTGAGACATCTCTATATCTATATTGTGAGGGTATCTCGATTGAATAACGCGGGGGGGTCTCACCTGTGATGAGGCTGCTCACTTGGGATACCAGGAGGCTGGATTTCTTCAGCAGCTGTTGGGTATCCGAGTCCTCCTGGCGCGGGGCAGAAAGCGGGGGCTTCTCCTGGCGCCCCCGGCTCGGCACAGACGAGCCCTCCTCATGATCTGCGTTGGAGATGGATCTGTACAGCTTCTGCTTGAAGTACTTCTGGATATCGTCCAGCTCACCCAGGTTTTTCCTTAAAAAACAAACATTAAACGCAGATGAATTACCCGGCGGAAACGCATTTATTTAATTAAACAGAGTGAACGGCGCGGAGGGCAAAAGAAACCCTTATTCGCCGTGGTGGGTCGATGGAGGCCGCTGTTGCTGTGCTACAACTCCCATGATCCTCTGGGCCAAACGTTTGTCCGGATGCAAGCTTAGCGTTATGGGGGCTTTAAATCAACAACAGCTGTTAGGATGCCCACCGTGATTACAACGAGTAACCAGGAAAGCGATATTTGGTGCAAAGTGGAGAAAACGGTGCAATCGCCTTGACGATTACAATGACATTTTGCTGATTGCTTCAATGTTTTCATTTTGAACCGAATATGAACTTTTTAAATGACCGGCGGCTGTCTGGCCCGACCCATTGAAGCGGAGGGGGGTAGGATAGGATATTACATGGCGGATTTTATTTTTCGGATGGCGCTGTTTTCCACCAACCATGACATTTCTTGCTGGGTATAAGTGCCGACAAACACCTAGAAGAGCGTGCGATGGACGGAAAGAAAGACGCGTCATGGAGGATCCCTCACCTGAGGGCAGACAGCAGCGAGGTGCGCGACGACTGGGACAGAGCGCCCCGCTGCTCCGCGCTGTGGGCATTGCGCTCCGCCAGCTGCAGGGTCTCGAGGAACCGACGCACGTCATCCGCAGGCTCCTCGTTCCCGGAGACACCACCGCCCCTGAAACAACGACACATCGTGAAACAACAGCCGGCGGGGCAAAGGATTAGAGACGGGAGTCATCCACCCCACCGGTGACGAAGGATCTCGCCACGTGCAGGCGTTTCGCAAACATGGCTTTCATCTCGGATTATCCCGATCAGTGTGAGAATTTCCAATAATATATATATATCTATATATATATTTATATCTATATATACACATTCAACAATGGGGCGGAAAAATGCAGCAGGACGACATTCGTGGCTTTGTGTCTAGAACAGCCCTGGCGTTGAGCTCGTCGGAGCGATTTTACATCGAGGTCTATCCTGGGAATGTCAGCTCTTCTATACGATGACCGTGTGAATGAAATTAATATTATCATGTGGATATTAAATTAACAAAGAAAATTACCGGTCAGCAGGTGGGTCAGAGAGGACGGCGGCCACCTCTCCTGTACGGCCGCTGCTGAAGGTAGAGAAAGATCCACAGAAAGCCGGGGTCGGCTGGAACGGAAGAGATTTGTGTGATGAGCCCTGAGAAAGAAGAATGCGGTTTATGAGACACGGAAGGGCCGGCAATGAATCTCTCTGCCTCCAGCACCCAAACGGCCAGAAGCCATTACAAGCCAAACCTCAGCGGGCGCGGGCGACGTCTTGTTCCTCGCTCGTCTTTCTTCTCTGAGGTGTCCGATGCCCTCCAGCGGGGTGATGGAGACTTTAATCTGCCCCTGGCATTGCCCGGTGAAATCGCCGATGTTATACCAGCCGCAGACGGAGTGAAAGCCGGAGAGCAGCGGGGAGAGGTCCACGGCGGCAAATCCCAGGACGCGCTCCACATCTACAGAAAGACAGGGGGTCGTTATCCCGCCCCGTGACACCGGTCCGCTCCACCGGCTCGCGCAGGAGACAGCCGTTACAGAGCGGCACATCGCCCGCCATAAGTAAAACAGCGACACATCACCGTTTGATTTATAAAGCCGTTCCCTGCTGTTTCTATACACATTATCGGGGCTTTTAGGGCTGTAGAACCCTGCGATCCCCTCATACCCAGCAAACATTCTGACCTCCTAGAAAAGAGGGGCATCAGGGAAGGAGAGAGGGGCATCGGGGGAGGAGAGAGGGGCATCAGGGGGAGGAGAGAGGGGCATCGGGGGGGGAGAGGGGCATCGGGGGGGGGGAGAGGGGCAGGTCAGACTAAAATGGCCTCATCCTAGTTATTTTTGGTTTCTTAGATTCAGGAGCCGTATGCCGATCCCATGCATGCTTACATGCTTTTTTTGATGTTTACAAGGCTTCAAATACCCCAGAGCTCTTTTGGGTGTTTATCTCAGGGATTAGGGTTGATCCGTCTGAGCGAATCCAAGCATATCATGTGTTAGTGACAAAATACTTTGACTTATATTTAGTTTATTTGTTTTCCGTTCTCCTTCCTGCTAAACCAGCTCAGCGGAGATCACGTGACGCGGGTTTCTTACATCCACGGATCCCGACCTCGCACGAAATCCTGAACACAATACAAGCAGCTCGCCTGCAGCCGCTCCGCGGGTGACCTTTACCTGTTTTATGCCAAACTTTGAAGACTAAAGTCTGTTGCGGGTCCACGAGGAGTTCATTTGTCAACCTAAAGAAACCAAGAGCAAATGTAAAGAATGTGTTTTCAGCAAGTCTAAAACTAGAGACGTTCATCAAGCAGCGGGACCATTAGCCTGTTAAAAGGCTTACGTGCCACTGTGCTGAATGGGCCGACAATGTTAGTAGAGAAGAATACAGTTGGGGGTGAATGAATGAAAGTTGATGAATGAATACAGATCCAAAAATAGATGGGCATCTTTATATCACAAGAGGTCTAAGGTTTTCATGTCCATGTCCATTCTAAGAAATCTGGGCTTACCGTGTCTGGTACTGAAAGTCCCACACGGGAGCATCCGTGTTCTCGATCACCGGGGTGGCTACTGGGGTGGCACTGCCGGCCACGGGGAACGACACGCAGCAGCTGGGGGTAGACACCGCTCGCTCGGTCAGGGGGCTCCCTGTGATAACAACCAACAGATTATGAGTCTGTGGGACTAAACACAATGGTTATGTCGTCACGTTACAAAGTACTTTCTTACCCTTTAAGCTTAGATGCATCGCTCTCTCAATCACTATATTCACGGCAAAAGTGTTCTCCACATCTTTGTCTGCTGGGTGGTCCCGCTGACTTGGGGTCTCAGCCGGGGCCGCAGTCTTTCCACCCTTTGTATGATGAGCGGGTTCCTTTTCACGGTGGTCTTCGGCGGCATCTTCCGGCACCTCCTCTTCACTGTGGCTCATCTCGTCGGAGGGGCTCGAGCTTCGGGGGGCCGCGGGTGGGTGATAGGCTGAGCTCAGGGACAGGTGAACCCTCACTGCTGCCCCCAACAGGTTGGAAACGCCGCGCTTAAACAGCGGGTAAACACCTGGAAACGTGGAGAGAAGACTCAATCCGTGTCCTGCTAGTGCCCAAGAATGCCAAGAAGGACGGGCAATCAGCGGACAAGCGGCTGTTAAGAATCGGCTCAGAATGATGGGGTTAGGGTCTGACGGAGGACACGTGGGTTGTCCACGGGTCTTTGAGGACATTAAACCCACTGGTGTTTTAGGTCTTTTATTGTGTAATCAAACACACACCTGCTTTCCACCTGGCTATTTGATTGGTAAAGAAGAATACAGATTACGAGCTATATATATATATATATATATATATATATATATATGTGAATGGGAAGTATTACGGCATTTACTAAGATTCCGGGTCGATACATTGGGGGCCGCTGTAGAGATCTGTAGATGCAAACCAACTGTTTAGGTGCAAAGAGCGGCCCAGCGGCAGAGCTTGGAAACCGTAAGAACTCACCGCTGACCGTGAGGGTCCGCGAGGTGGCTTCCGAAAGCGCCGTGAGGTCCACGTAGGCACAGCCAAGAAGGCGGTCGGTATCTTGAGGTCTCGGCTCGTCTGCGTCCTTCCCGTAAGCACGCCAGATCTGAATTTCAAGCCTCTCTTCCTTCAGGTACCAGACCAGCGGCTGGTGTCTCATCAGCTCTATGCTTCTGGTCTTCTCAAACATCACTGAGGCCTGCTGTCCATCTTCTGATAACTGCGGCCGTTTCAGGGGGGAGCAGAAGGCTTCCCTGTCATAAAGCTTGTACCTCAAATAACAATAAGTGCTTCGGTGGAGCCGCTTCTGTCCGGCCAGCAGCAGGCAGTGCACTGGCAGCCAGATCTTCGGAACGCTAACAGACATGGTCACCAGATCTTCTTTCATCTGCCATTCGTCCTCCCCGCGAAGGCTAACCTCACGGACACGGTCTTGCGGCTGACTCCATCCAAGTCCTCGAGCGGCTTCCAGGACACGCTCTCTGTCCGCGGGGTGCGTGAAGCTGATGGAAAGCTCCAAACCTCCAACAACGCTTTCAAGGATGGACGGTCCACCGGTAGATCGGTGACGCTCTGCTGCGGTCACCGGGTACCAGCCGCTGACACCTAGAAAGAAAGAGGAAAGCTTAAGGGCTAAACCGTCACAAACGCTGAAACCATTTAACATTTAAGAATCGCTCAAATCGTCTTGCGTACGGACGGAGATAATAGCGCTTCTCGGTAACCGAGCGCTGACGATGGCAGAACCTACTAATAAATGCGGGAGCAGGCAAGGCTTGTAATGAAGTTAAATCAACATTTAGTCCCAAAGTATTAAATGCTTTAACACCGTATTATACTTTGTATTGTCAGATATATCAGGCTGGAAAACAAGTATTTTATATTTGTGTATTTTACAAGAACCATTTTATTTGCATCTATTAGATATTTCACTGATGCTCTTTAGACATTATTAAATTATTTTTAATCGTCGTATTAATAAAACTACTATAGAGAGATGGTGATTTTTTGTTTTTATTACCGCCCTGATTATTGATATTTTTGGTTTTATTTTGGTTGCTGAGTAGATTGGAGATTAATTGGTTTGATATTAAATGCTGTTTTTATATAAGGTGATATAATTTGATCGTGATGGTATAATAATATCTCATTTGAATTAAAATTTTTGGCGCGATCTGAAAGGATTTAGGATCAGAGATAAAATATGGGCTATCTCTTTATATTAATATTGTGGATGCCGTCCTACAATCATTAATAGCGTCAGCATTTTGTGCATGTGATAGCATATTGGTTTTGCCCGTTTTATCTCATTAATATCCCTAAAAGGCACTTTATCATTTTTGGGGGCAGCTGCCCTCTTGTTGGGATCTACATCAAGTCCAAAGAAAATCTCCAAAACCCATTGAAAAGTAAAACTGCAGAGAGTTTAGCAGATTGCTGGAACGCGCGAAGCAGCAGGAGATGGGATTTTTTCTTTCTAATGAAGGCACAATAATAACATTGTTCTGAGACCCCTCAGCAGAAAATGTTCTGGGGGGCCACGAGAGTCCGTCACATAGGCGAGAAGGTCCATTTCGAGGTTACCTGATCTTTTGGAAAGCAGATCCTTGGCCGGAATCCGCACCTCGCCCAGCCGCGAGTCCCGCGCAGGGTGGCTTCTGCCTGAATGATCTGTAATTCCAAACAAAAAAAATATTACTAGCCTTTCCAGCTGCATGGAAGCCGATAGGTAGACTTTCCATCTGACTGGAGTCTAAAGACAAGCGATGCCCCTCATGTCACGGCATTAACGCGTACCTGACGTTACGCTCCGGTGATGGATGGAAAACACGATCTCCGAGCAGCTCATGATCTCGGCCAGGCTGCAGGCTTCCCCGCTCCGCCGCTGGATGACGAGGTTACAGGGGAACTCCGAATGATGGTCAAACTCCGGGGAGAACGTGCGAGCCACCGTGCGAGTGCTGCGCCGCTCCGCTTCAGGAAGGAAAGACGGGTGTACGGTGACAAAGGCGTTCACCCCGACATCTGCGCTGTACTGAAACGCCGGCTCGTGTTCTGCAATCAGCCTGAGAGAAAATAACATAACGATAGATGGGAGCCGAAAATAAACCACAAAACCATTAGCGGGATTATTTTATCTCTTTACTATTTAGAATTATTTAGAAGAGGATCTCCCGACAGTTCTTATTCCTAGTATCAGATTAAAAAAATATTTTCTTTTCTTAAACCAGTTCCTGCAGAATATAAAGTTTTCAGGCAGCTGCATATCAGCCGTTTGTATGATTCTCACTCTGTTATCTGACCCCCAATCTACTAAACCCCCCGACTCCTTATCATACTGCCTGTGGGGAACAATAGAACGGCTCAGTCTTAATCACCCAGCCGGACTCTACGACTAATGAAAGTCTATGGAGGAACGGACTTCATTAGCATCGCCATAAAGCGTCAGCTCAGTGTGGTGTTTGAGCCGGGAGAGTCACCCAAAATATCACATGACTGACAGCATGTGAGTTTATTGGGAGAAAATGAGATAAAAGCAGGTTTTTTGTCAATTCTGACCAACGTTACTGTATTACAGAGCACATTCATTTAACATGAGATGGAATATTTAATTCATTGAACCTTCTGATTAACGCAAGGTGCCAAATCTGCTCTTTTGGGTTGGGTAGATGAGCGCATTGTGCGTGAGATACAGGGATTCCTTACCTGGCTGCTGCCTGTAGACCGGAGGCTCGGTGGATTTGCACAGAAATTGAGACCATCCTTGTAGCCAGCATGCCCACCGCGTTCCTGACCGAGCGCCTGTACGTCACGTTCACGTTGAGCAAACCTTGGGGCAGAATTAACACCGTTACAATGCGGGCTGCGGGTGGGCACTAGTAATCATAGGAAAAGCTTACAGTCTCAGCAGATAAAACCGTGTCATTTTATAATAAAAGTGAAAAGCGGGACTGTTGCATTTGCAGAGTCTGTTGGTTGCTTTTCTATAAACCAGCCCGAGATGTAACATCTTGCCTTCAATCAGCACAGAAGACATGGAGAGCTTGGCAACCAATTCTGTCCAAATAAACTACACACATTGGCCCGTACGTAACGCAGAAGAAGATCCACAAGCCAGGAAGGACAGTATGGCAAGTCAGCCAGGGGCTGGAATGTACACGGTCCCTGGAATGCACGCGGTCCCTTAACCAGCATTGCAGAAGGGATCGGTGGGGGCCACAGGAAGCTTCCAACCCTTTAGAGATCTAAACTGCAAGGGGGCCACTTGCCCATGAGACCTATCCACCCTACAGCCACCTGCAACTAACACTGGGAGGGGCCACCTGTCCATCAGCCCCCGCCCACCTCCATCAGCCCCACCCACCTCCATCAGCTCCACCAGCCTGCTACAAATCGATCTCACCTGAGGACCGGGGATGCTGTTCTCCTGGGGTATCGATCCTTGGGGTGAGGGGCAGACTGAATGCCTGGATCCCCACTTCTTCCCGATGCTGCATGGTCACCATGGCACAGAGGCGAGATAACGGGAGAAGCCCATTGGCCACCATCTGATCCCGCACATTAGGGTAATAGTACCTGCATAGGAGGCATATATAAATATATATATTTATTGAATATTAAATTGCATTGATCTCTATATATCTATCTATACACATCCATTACTATTATTTTTTGGTCACTCACCGGCACCAGATCTCGAACGTCACCCCTCCCCCTCCAGACAGTCCCTGCGCGGATAAAGCACCGAGCAGCAGCCTCTGCACAGGGGTATCAGACGGGGCCACAAGAGAATGGCTCTGCCGGTCATTAAAGACGGGATCTGGCACACACAGGGTGGTAGCCGTACGGACCGGCTTCAGACTAACGCCTGGAACGAGAAGATGGGGGGAAAAAAGCACACGGCTAGATTACCTCTTATCTTAGCCAAAAAATATTGGTCTGCGATGTTTGATATACCGAGCTGTCATCACAGGACCCCCCGAAAAGCTTGTAAGTTGGGGGTCATCTTATTGATCTATTCACCAGATAAATGCTAGGCTATATATTTAGGCCCCCAAGCTGCCCTTTAAACATATTCTGCATATTCAAATACTCGCATTGCTAACACGGGAAGCGCTGTCCGCTGGCGTGGCGATCACGTACCGCTCTCTGGCCGCTCGTCTCCCGGGCTCGGCGAGCGCTCGGGGAAGTAATACTGCACAAAGCAGTCGGCCTCCCCCCACACCGTGGACTGGAGGGGAGTCAGGCCTTTGACGTTCTCCACGTGGATCTCAAACACGTGATCGATCGTGGCTTCCGGGGACGGAAATACCTGAGCGGAGCAAGAGACAGAACGGGGGAACCGCAGTGTCAGAGAGCCACGGGCAATGCAAGCAACAAACAAACAAACAAACAGGTAAAGTTCTTATTATTATTCTCATTTATTATCTTGAAAATCATCAAATAAAGAAGGATGATTGTCAAATAATATTAGGAAACATGACCAGATTGCTTTGTCAGAACAAGGAAATTGGTCTTCTGCAGAGAAGCACTTAAAAATACATGTTTTTTGCATTATTTGAACATTGACTCTTTCTGCGCATGTTTACAGCTCTTTATAACTCTTATTGATCATCCTTTTTGCTGGGTTATCGGGTACCTGCGAGGTGGCCTGTGGCGGATCCAGAAAGTGAGCTGGCCTCGGTACCTGAGCTGGAGATGCCCCTTCCTCGTGCTTTAAACGCTGCAAGGCCACCACTTGGTCGCCAGATCCCATGGCCAGCAAAACCTTGAGTTTGCCGCGCTCACCGCCGCCGAACACGTCGGTGACGGCCACGAGACTGTCCACGGCCACCACGGGGTACTGCGCTTGGAGCAGCAAGCGGGAAATCTTGGGGTCGCTGTACGGAAAACGGATCAGATTAGATCGGCCTTCTGTGAGCGGACCTCTTACGGACAATCAAAAAAGGGCAAAGATTTACTGCTGTGGGTCCTTTCATTCCAGCCGTCGTCGGCCATACGCGACCGTTTTAAATCAATGGTTTCTCCCATCGCCGTTACCTGAAAGACAGGAAGAACTGATGCAGGGGAAGCTTGGCAAGTCCCAGGAGCCGGTCCTGGCCGGGGCCGGATACTTTGCTCCAGACCTCGATCACCATCACGTTGTTCTTCAGTCTCTCTAGGAGATGACTTGTCAGGCCCACGGGGGCCACCTGTATGATGAAGCGAGAGAAACAAACTGTAAATGCACAGAAACACAAAGAAAACCCCAAAAAATTAAATTCAACAGAACCAACCCAATCAAAGTTTACCGCTGCGCATGTTCGGATCATGCAGATCGAGAACCTTTATTACACATTACGAAGGGCCAACCCCATAGAGCTCCTCCAGCAGGAAGGGCCGAGCCTGCCCTGTTTAACACAAACACATAGATTGCTGGCAGATAAGGCCAATTCGGCCCCCGTCTAGCCTGCATGTTTAACCGGTCCTTGGTCTTATTATATAGCGTATGGTTCATGCGCGGAGCTTTCTTTGGAGGTATAATACACAGTATTTCATAATACATGGTGCAGCCACGGGATAGACATACGGCTCCTGAATCTAAGACGAGACCAACGACTGATTAAGGTCAGCGGGAGACATGGGCGACTAGACGGGGGCCGGATGGGGCCGATGTAACATAAAATTCAGTGTTTTCATTTTTCAATGATTTCTTTTTACTTGCTGCGCAAACACCGCGGCCCCAAACATGTATATAAAGAACCGGAGCCGATCAGGAGTAAAGTGGCAAGTGGGGACCCAAGGACCACGTGGAGCGGGTTATTTACCTGCGTGAAGTTATACACGGGCTGCGTGGTTCCCCACGCAACAGCCGAGCGAGAGGCCTCTGGCGAGGAGAAGAGCTTGCACTTCAGGTAGGAATTGCAGGCGGACGGAGAGTCGGCACTAGCAGGCATTAACCCCTTCCCTTCTGGAACCATCAGTACGACATGGAGTAATAGCGAGCTCTCCTCGGCTGCTCGCGGTTGGGACGCCGATGCCCGCGGTTGGGACGCCGATGCCCGCGGTTGGGACGCCGATGCCCGCGGTTCCTCTGCGGCGGGACGCTGGGGGATGCTGTGCTTGGCCGCTGGTTCAGCCGGAAGAGGCTCGGAGTCAGAAGTAGAAGGAGTTTCTGGTTCCGTAAGAGAAGCGTTATGGCTGATGGAGGGACGCGGTGCTTGTTTTGCTGATTCAGTGACCTTCCCCGGGGTTCTTGTGGGATCTTTACTATCTCCAGCCAGCTCTACAGAAACCTGCCATATATCAGCGGGAAATACAGCAGGGATCAAACTCAAAACATACTTTATTGAAATGATCACTATAATGTTAGAACAAAACGTCAATTTAAAGAGGCTTAGATATAATGTAGGGAAGTTTCACTTTACTGAGAGGGTGGTAGGTAAATGGAACAGTCTCCCATCTGAAGTGGTAGAGGGTAATACAGTGAGGGTATTAAACATGCATGGGATAGACATACGGCTCCTCAATCTAAGACGAGACCAACGACTGATTAAGGAGAAACGGCATTTGGCATTTCTCTGCATGGAATTCTTAAAAACAGCCCTACCCTAAGTAGCCGTGCTATCTAAATACGAGACCCCCGCCTTCCAGAAGGGCGCTGGTTTTAAAAGCACATTGCTGGTAGAAAGCCAATCACAGGAACCCCCAACATGAAGGATCGGACCATACCTTTAACGGTCCCACGTCTGCGGTGTCCTGCTGGGGCTCGATGCAGTCCACGCGAAGGTCGCGGCTCACAGACAGTCTCTCAGACAGGAGAACGTCTCGCAGAGACAGACCGGCCGAGCCAACGAGCACCGGCTGGAAAGAAAAACACGAGACATCAAAGATCAGAGGAGGAATCCGACTATCAGAACCTCCTGTCTCAGCGATTACTTCCTATCATGGCCGACCGACATGAATCCTGAACGTGTAATAAAGATTTAATTTTTATATATATATATATATATATATATCATATAATATATATATACCGTATTTGCTCGATTATAAGACAAGGTTTTTTCCAGAGCAAATGCTGACTATGAGACTAAGATCCAGGTCCCCTGCAGCGCTGTGTTAACCCCCTATATGCAACTGTGCCTCCTGAAATGCCTTATACCCCTATATGCCACTCTGGCATTTAGGGGGTTAAAAGGCATATTATGGGGCAGAACCCCTCCCTCCTTCTTGGCTTGGGTTAACCAGGTCGAATTCATTTATCAGATGGAAGTTCTCGTGTGGTCAGCTAGGGGGGCGGGTCATAAAGTTGAACTTAAATGGTTTCATTGGAGGTCGTTCATTACGTCTCTGGAACATCGTCCCTTGCCTGGCTCCCTCTAGGGGATCGCTGCTGTTCTTCTTTTGGGAGTACGTCTTCTTTTCGAGACACTTTTTTTTTTTTTTTTGTTTGTTTTCTACTAAGTATGTACTGTAGGTTGTACTGGCTCTGTGTCGGAGCTACCCATTGGACCCTGGGACGGACATGTTCTACGTTGTTTTCTGTTTCCTTTTGTTTTATTTCTTGTTTACCAGCACTGTACTATTGGGTACCCCACTGCTTGTCAGCCTGGTGTTGGCCCCCTCTATAGGGGTAGATTTACTATTTTCTGTACCCGATTTGTTCTAGTATATGCTCTCAATGTCTCATGTTTTCCCGGCCACTCCGGTACGTGTGCTGTATCCTCTCATGCTGTGTGTGTATATGCTCTGCTGTTTACCTATGTACTCGGTATTCTGTACCATGTATTTGTTACCATACGTGCAATAAACTGAGAATTGAGAAAAAAAAATATTATGGGGCAGAGCGGCATATAGGGAGGTATAAGGCATTTCTGTAAGCAGAGTGCTCTATAAAATGCCTTTTAACCCCCTTAATGCCACTCTGCCTCCAGAAATGCCTTTTGACCCCCTATGTGCCACGCTGCCTCCAAAAATGCCTTAAACCTCCCTATATGCCACTCTGCCCCATAATATGCCTTTTAACCCTCTAAATGTCAGAGTGGCATATAGGGGTATAAGGAATTTCTGGAGGCAGAATGGCACATAGGGGGTCAAAAGGCATATCATGGGGCACAGTGGCATATAGAGGGTATATGGCATTTCTGGGGCAGAGTGGCAAGCCTGGGGGCAGATGTGCATAACGGGGGGGGGCAGGTTGGAAAATAAAAACCAAAATATTTTTCTCAATCATAGTTTTTATTAAAAAAAAAATTGTTCACGTGAATTAACATTTACTGGTAAAACGTTTTTCCTATAGGGCCGTCTTATATTCAGGCTTTTTCTTTTTTTCCTGTATTATTGTACTTATGATGTAAGAAGTGATATTGTTACACAGAGGAGAATATGGAGATCCATATAATATGCCCAAGCTGTACACTATCCAGAGGCTATGAAGCTTTTAAAGCCGCAGATCCTCAAAGCCAATTACTGGGTAAAATGACAGATTTTGTACGCCGTTTCCTGGGTCTTTAAGCTCAGTTTACCTTTTTCTGGGACGCTTTCCGTAGGAAAATCCTGAATATCAAGTCCGAGCTCCACCAGTGTTCAAGCATCGGGCCGCTGAACGCGACGGGGAACGCGAAGCGCTGCTGGAACTTCACGACTGGAAGAATGGGGAGATATTAGAAACATGTCTTTTTTTTGAGGAAAAAAAATAGGATTCAGTAAGTATAATAAAAAATAAGCATTTATTTATTAACCTAACTTCCTGGAAATGGAAAGATAAAAGTCTGCATGAATTTGCCCAAACAAGACACCCAACAACCCCCCTCCCCCAATCGTTGCATTCAAATTCTTAATTGATCCGCTCTCCAGCGTAGTAGTTATTTGGGGGCTCTCTGCTAACTCGCCTTCATTGGTGCGGGATAAGAAATAAAACACTACATTTTGGTAGAATCAAAGAAACGGGCCCACGATTGGTCTAACGGGGGCTGACCGAGGAACGGCTGTGGAAAGGGTTAACAGAAAGCCTCCGAGACCCGACCGGCGCATCGCACCGAAGCCTCCGAGACCACCGACACTTACATCCCCCCACAATCTTGCTGGAGACCAGGCGAGTTACTTCTGTTGCCACGGTAACCTCTCCAGCTTTGCTTTTCGATGATGCAGGGAAGAGGAACTCCACAAAAAACGTTCTGGTGACAAAAAAAAAACAGGGTTTGCAAAATACATTATATATTACATTTTATATATATATATATATTACAAGTCAGCGTTTGGGAAGGTTTAACCCTTACTCACAAGTAACTCTCAAGGGCAGTGATAAACTACAACTCCCATGATCCTCTGCCAGTGTCATTAATGACAGACATGAGCCGTGCAACAGAAATCAATAAACCAGAAGAAAAAACAACAACAAAATGTACCACAAAAGGTGATATTCCACATAAATTAGGAGGCTACCAACCATGCTGGGCCCCTGAGATGTCATTTATTAAAATAAAACCATTTATTTCATTTGATCTTTAGCTTCATATCACTGGTTATCCATCTTTATTTCATTTTTATTAAAATATATTTATATCTATTTCATTTTCCACCGTTTAGATGGCTTCACAGCTCTGAATAGTTACGTGTGTTTATATTTATAAAAGGTCTAATCAAAGCTCTTAGTAGTCTTACCGTTTGACGGCAGACAGCGGCCGCGGTGGCTTCCCCCTGCTGCTTCGCTTCCTTGGGGTCCCCTGCTTGTCCTCTGGAAGGACCTTTAACGTGTCCACAACAACTCGGGCTCCGTTCATCCGCCCCAACTCCGCCAGGCGGTCCATCGGCAGATCCACGGCGGCCGATTTTACCGTACCCCTAAAAGAGCGATCTGCCGTCCTGTGTATGCCGAGGAAACAGACAGAGTATTAGCATAACACATTTATTACAATTCCCTGCTTTCCAAATGGGGCGGCCGGCAAGGAAGTTACCAGCGTAAAAAAAACATCAAAGATAGTAATATATAAGACACAGTCGCCCATCGTACTCACTGTTCGGAGCCGGTGTGCTCTTTCTCGGCTGGTGACCGGTCCCGACGGGCCGCTGGATCCTTGCCAGTTTTCTTACTCTTCTTTCTTCTGGCTTGCCGGCGGTCGTCGTCGCTGATAAAGTCACTGAGGCTGCTGTCTGATTTCTGCCCCACCAAAAAACATAACACGTCATGTGACCCAGCACCCTGGACAGACAGAATTTAAAGCCCGAGGGGACACAGAAGATATTACTAGGGGAGGATTCCCATATTTTGTTATAAACACTCTTGTTCACATCTTGAAGGTGTATGAAGTATAAATATATATATATAAATAAAGGATATATTTAAGTACAGTAAGACTAGGCTGAGGTCCACTGTGCACGGACTGACCGAGCATAATGCAAACGTTGAATAACCTTCAGCATTAAAGGTCACTTTGTTACCCGAGCGTTCTATAGGCTCAGTGCTCAGAATGAAGCCGATACGTGATCTGTATCATGCAGTCCTTACGGGGGCCGTGTAGAAGAGGTGCTCCAGCAGGCTCTGGTCATAATGGGGGTCGTTAAATTCACTCTCGTTGAAGACGTCAAACCCAGATATGGATTCCGGGGGGGAGCCGGTCCCATCCCAGTAATATTCAGGAGACGCCATAGAGCTGAGGGATTCAAACGCAGGAGATGTTAGCGTCAAATCAATCGTGGCTGAAACCCATCGCTGGCTCCACGAGGGGCTTCGGCCAGCCAGAGGTATCCGGGACCCCAGGGGTACTTCTCATGGATCCAGGGATCCTTCTAGACCTCTTGGTGGAGAAATCAAGTATTGGGTGTACTTGGTTGGTGAAAAAAACAAAACACTCCGCTACTATATATTTCACCTTTGTGCGCAGCTACAGTGGGCTTAAGGGCCAATACCCAGTGTGAGAAACCCTCCGAGAGCAAAGATCTCCCCCAGTTTAATGGAAAGACCTGGGAACGTTACGACTCTCGTGTTATATATATAATAATATAATATATTCACTGTAGACCCTTTCACAGAACGAATAGTCTATTGGGTGAGATGAAAGCGCCCCCGACACCCACCTGCCCAGAAGCAGCTCAATGGCGTTGGTCCCACTAGGGGTCTCGGTTTCCAGGAGTTCCCTTCCCCCGCCTTGGAGAAGAACGCCTTTCCCCGGCGGAGAGTTGTGGACATTTACGAGGTTCTGGAGAAATCTCGGAGACGGGACGTCGGGGGCAGATCTACGATCGAAGAGATCAGCGGGACAGACACTTAACTCCATTTTAGTCGAGTGAAACTGCAACACAGACTAAAAGCTCTAAGCAAAGAAGACCGGGGGCTTAAAACACGTCAGCCCGGGCTTTAACTCTTTCTTTACTTCTATATATAAGTCATGATTTTGCCTACAAATAAGTTCTGCTAATTATTCCCCGGCAACTCACTTGGTAACGGCTAAGACTTCCTCATTCAGAGAAACGGGTCGCCTCTTGTCCTCATCAAGGTCCACAATGGGGTCAGATTTCAGAGCAGATACGACCATGGCTTCCCTCAGCTTACTTCCCTGACCCAGAAGAACTGCAGAAAGAGAAATTAGAGACCAAAGACAAATAAATCCCAGTATAGAGAAAACATTACATTCATTATCAATAATCAAGAAAGAGGATTGTTGAAAATATTCGCCCTTCTTGTTGAAAGATGTCTCCCAGCCGTAGAGGAGGAGCGGGTTGTTACACGTAAGCTCCTGGGCTCACCTGAAATCAGATCTTTCGCTGCGGATCCGGGGGCTGCCGCGGGATCATCGGGCGTCTCTTGCGCGTTATAAGCGGCTGTGGTCTGTTTCATGGAGGGAAGCCCTCCTGTGTTGGGAGCCTCTTTTATATTCAAGTGGTCTTGAGACCCTCTGAAGGAGCCTTTATTAGGGTCTGCGTTTTCTTGGAAGTACAAATGATCTCTCCCTCTGCAAAAAAAAAAAAATTAGCATCGCCATAAAGCATTCGATCAGTGTGGGAACTAAGTCTGGAAAGTAACCAAAATATAACGACCGCCTACAACAGATCCGCAGATAAATGAGGATTATTGGAATGAAAGGAAACAAAACCTAAAGAATTTTTTTCTGGGCAAAAAAAAGCAATCCACTTTATGTTTAAAATCCTCCATAATAGTCGCAGATGCAGCATTCCCGTGTGTTAAGATAATCTTCCTTTGTTTAAGAGCGCTGGATGAGAGCGCGCATGCCGAGGTATACGGGCAGCATATTCACACAGAGCGGAGATATCTACCCTTGCATCTGGCTTCAGGAACAAACCCCATAGTGTCTGATCATACCGGGGGGCTCGCTAACCCGCTTACACGCCAAGGAGAGGGCTGATCAGATCTGCAGAGGGTTTCGGTTAAGAATAATCTGCAGTGACCTTCTTAAAATTTAAGAATTGTTAGAAAATGTTTAAAAAATAAAAAAAGTTCCTTAAGTAAGATAATAAAGCATGGGCTGCACATAAAGAAACACCACCCTACTAATAAAAATGCATTTTTTAATCATTACATATAAGTGAATGATTTCTGGCTCTTTGTTTTTGTAAACGAGGGAGTTACCTGGGTGTAGAGACCCGGCTGCTCTCAGAGTCCCTCCTGTTTTGGGGCAGAAGTAGTTTGGGCTGTGACGGGAATCCAGGCTCATCCTTAGACGCTCGTACAGACGCAGCCGTGTTGGCGCTAATGTCGGTATTCGGGATCGAGCCGCTGCTGTCGTAAGTCTCCGACAAGGGCTCCAGAGCCACAGACACCTGAGGAGGGGACAAAAAAGTTACTCTATTAAAACCTGCCAAAAAAAACAATAAGAGGGCAGCTTTTATATCAAATAAGCAACATGTACACGTAACACTCTACTGTTCAAAAGTTTAGGGTCACTTCGCTGTGTTCATGAAAAACAAGGAGATTTCTGGCTGTAACAATCACAAAAAAAGGGTTTTCTAACCATCAATTATCCTTTTAAACCTAAATCAGCAAACACAACGTGCCATTGGAACACAGGAGTGATGGGAGTGATAAAGGGCCATTGGAACACAGGAGTGATGGGAGTGATAAAGGGCCATTGGAACACAGGCGTGATGGGAGGCATAAAGGGCCATTGGAATACAGGAGTGATGGGAGTGATAAAGGGCCATTGGAATACAGGAGTGATGGGAGTGATAAAGGGCCTCTGTACGCCTATGAAGAGATTCCATGAGTTTCCAGCTACTAATAGTCATTTATAACACTAACCTTAGCCCTACTAAGGTTTAAGTGGCCAGAACACTAGAAATACAATTGATGTTATATTTAAATGGAACGGCACCTTTATTTTTTTTTATTTTTTTTTAAAACACGTCCTTACCTGTAGCTCTCCAAGTTTCTCTGACGTTGGCGACACAATAGTAAAGAAACCACTGATTGGATGTGCTGGGGACAGTCGCGGGATCCCGTTAATCTGAACGCGGCCAATAGGAAGGTGATCCAGTTTGGTCATAATTTCGAGCACAAGGGAGCCCATATCTACACGGAGCGAGAGACCGCCAGTTACGTTTACATCGCATCATCAAATCACCAAACAAAAAGGAAAAGAAAAAAGAAAAGAAACTCCAAGTTAGAAAAGATGGAGTTTGCATCAAATATATATATATACTTTTTTACTTTTTTTTTATATAACATTTAATAAATAAATAACATATGAAGACATTATTATCAATATAATACAATATAATACACAAATATTAAAAGAAAAACAGAAAACACAAAAAAACATCTATAAAAGCCCATTTTTCCATTTCACCATTCCAGGGAGGGGTGAGAGTAAGAGTGAGTGAGAGTAAGAGAGAGAGTAAGAGTGAGTGAGTGAGTGAGTGAGCGATAGGATAGCGACAATACAGTAACGTCGAACTAGATGCCTAGGGGTGAAGCCCACCGTGGAGCTGGCGAACAAAACAAGCAAATCATGGCTTCTCGTATCACATGATCAGGGCGGTATGTAAATATATAACATGTATGATGTATGTACAACGTGTTCATCTTATTGTCATTTATTATTGTCTTTGCTGAATTTTTGCTGAAACGTTGCTACTGAATCTGTTGGCGCTATATAAAAAAAGTGCATATAAACATCACAGAAATGCATTCATTCTCTTGGAACCTCGGAGGTCTCGCGCCGACGTGGAACCTCGGAGGTCTCGCGCCGACGTGGAACCTCGGAGGTCTCGCGCCGACGTGGAACCTCGGAGGTCTCGCGCCGACGTGGAACCTCGGAGGTCTCGCGCCGACCTGGAACCTCGGAGGTCTCGCGCCGACCTGGAACCTCGGAGGTCTCGCGCCGACCTGGAACCTCGGAGGTCTCGCGCCGACCTGGAACCTCGGAGGTCTCGCGCCGACCTGGAACCTCGGAGGTCTCGCGCCGACCTGGAACCTCGGAGGTCTCGCGCCGACCTGGAACCTCGGAGGTCTCGCGCTGACCTGGAACACGGAGCGTTACGTGAAAGCCCGACCTGTCAGATAGGAGATGAGCTGTTTGGGTCCGCAGCGCACAGCGTAGCGAGCCGTCGTCTTCACACCTTTCTGATCGGCCCGCGAGGAGTCCCTGGGCCTGAAGATGGTGCCGTTCGACGTCTCTCCCCACCAGCGGAGCCTCACGAGGGCCGGAGACGGAGGCTTCAGAACCGTCCAGAGGATTTTACCGACGCTCACCCTCAGGAAGCAGTGGAGCTGACCTTCCACCAGAGGCGGCAGGCTGGTCGAGGGGGACACATCCGAGGCGCCTATCGGATAAAACACAGGGGAGCCATTAAAGAAAAGCAATGACCTGCATGGAGGACTCGAGATCCAAACTCCGAAGGAGGGAAGCCGATAAAGGATCCAGGATATCACCCCCGAAACCGGCCGAACAACATAACCTCGGCGAGCAGAAGACTTATAGAAGGGCCATAGCTTCCGGGAGGCAGATCGGGAGATTCACACTCGATGGGCTTTGCTTAGGCGTTGAGGCTCGAAATGCAACAATCCCGATCCGCCGCCCGGAGGCTGTGGCACGTCAATAAATCTACTGCTGAGGGTTAAATAAAAGGGGCAGCCAGGCAAACAGAGAGTTACTTTGTATTAACACTTTAAATACCCCCAACTTCATCTTTAGTATGACAGGTCACAGATCAGTGACTCTCTACCCGCCCCCCATGATGCCCCCAATACCCGGCCCATGTTTTATTTATATACCGGTATATATCATAAAAATGTCAGTTTTTTAATAATATCTTTATGCTGATATATGAGTGACATAAACAAAGTGTCGGATACGGCATGATTTAACACTTTCCTTCCCTTATGTAATTGCGCCTTGCTGTTGTTGAAACTCCAGGCATGCAGACACCGGTCTGCACAGCGACAAATAAGGACAGTTGGCAGCTATGGAATATCCTCAGATTGGGTGTCACTGATATACATGTCCAGGATACTCCGTAAAATAAACCGGATGGTAGATTTGGTTTCCGTTACGACCCCCGCTGTATTACATTATATAAAATGTAACACATTGGGTCCCCATTTCTCATACACCCCAGAACCCCCGATCCCTCCCTCCGCAGGGTGACGCCATCTTTACCTTTCTTGCGCCTGAGCCCAGGCTTGACGCTATTAATTCTCCTGCTCTTCATGCTGTCAGTTCTTCCTCTCTCCCGCTCTCATGATAGTATCCCTGTGGCCGCCATAACGAAGCTTCCTTAGGGTTTCCAGGCAACGGGATCGCCAACTTCCGTTTCCGTATAGCCTATCCAATCAGAGGCAGAAAACATTCCCAGCGCGTTGATCTATGGGTAACCGCTCGTTCGAAATGACAGTTGATCAGCGTTCTAAACGCCAGAATCCAGCAATGGCCGTCAGAGTTCATATAAAAAAGTGTCGCCAATATAGAATCCACGGAAGCGGCCATTTTTCTGGAGACTCAAATGCTTTGGTCTCTGCTGTCTAAACGTCAGAATTTGTAATTTTAGAAGGAGGCTTTAGTTGATAACTTTATATCTTATAATTATATCTTATTTCTAACGACGCAGAAATAAGATATTAAGTTACAGAACTCAGAGGTCTCTTCTTCAGAAGTAAGAAAACATACTGCATGTGAAAAAGAGACCTCTGAGGTCCCAAAAGCTTATGTTACGCTACATTTTTTTCTATATTGGGCCCATAAAAGTTTCCAACTTCATCTAAAGACTCAATTGTCTCATGGGCTAATATAACTGATATACAATATATATATATATTATAGTTTATAAGTTTAGCTTATTTACACTAAATTCCCTCCTTCCTTACCATATCTATAGCTGGATGTAGTGTATTTCTCTCGTTTCCCTCTCTCCTCCCCTGATACCCCTTTTCCTCCCCTGATGCCCCTCTCTTTCCTACCCCATGCCCTCTTTCCTCCCCTGGTGCCCCCTCTTTCCTCCCCTGATGCCCCTCTTTTCTAGGAGGTCGGAAGGTTTGCTGGGTATGAGGGTATCGCAGGGTTCTACAGCCCTAAAAGCCCCGATAATGTGTATAGAAACAGCAGGGAACGGCTTTATAAATTAAACGGGGTAAATAAAATATATTTTTCTTCTTCTAAACCTAATTAAAAGGTCCCAAAGGCAGGTAAAAAAGTGTCGCTAAAGCCCTGCCTCTGACTGCACTCCTTAGATGAAATGTATCCTCCTTCGGCCATTTATAATGTAGGGAGCCTTTATATGCAGGGCAGGGGCGGGCTGGGCCGGGGGGCAGGGGGGCAGGGGGGCAATTGCCCCCCAGGCCGCCCTGAATCCGGGCCGGCGGGCTGGCCGGGCGGCCGGCAGACAAACATTCATGGCAGCCGCAAAGTTAAAAACTAAGCGGCTGCCACCGGGACTGGCCGCCGTGTAGCGTACCTGGTGGGGGGGCGGTCCACCTGGAGTGCCGCTTTGGTGGCACAATGGGCCACTTGACTAGACTTGCCCCCCAGGCCTTAGGCTGCCAGCCCTCCCCTGATGCAGGGTACCTGAATGTGGAAGGGTCAGCAGTCCCAACACTCATAATACTTGTCAGGGCTGTTGGCAGCTATGGGCTAGGCTATTAAGATATAAAAGTAAACAATGGTTGTAGACGGTGATGTCGGGGAAAGAGGAGGAACCGGCGTCCAAATCTAATTTCACAATCCATGGAAATGTACTCTAAGGGGCAGATTCTGGGGGTCACACAGTCTGGAGCCGACTCCTTCCAATTCAACTCCCCCCGCTACCAATTGGTGCTTTTGCTGTATTTTATGGTTGATATCCCTGCTTGAAGGCAGGTGGCTCAAGTTTAAAATTTGCCTGTAATGTTTTTAAAAACTAATAAAGTTATTGTTAAAAAAAAGCAGACAGACAGTTTGGTAGAACTCGAAGTCCCAGCAACCTCTGCGAGTTGACGTATGTTCCGGGGCGGCTCCGGCCTGTGGGCGGGGTTTGCTGTCTCCACGGAAACCCCTTTGGCTGGACTGTTCAGGCCTGCAGC